>NC_056691.1:23516590-23819621 GCF_018350215.1 Panthera leo
AATATATCATCAGGAAAAATAAATGTCAACAACAAAAATAACAAAAATTATGTGTGAAAAATATAAGTAATTATACTACGTAGTTTAACTGTACATAGCATTTACATAGTCAAAACAATGTAAGCACTGGGTTTCAATCTAGCCAAATTATGACTTTTCTTTACTGGGTTGAAGGGGGATGGAACGTTTACAAATATGTGTAAAGGACATGAGAAGTAAAGCTTCCTTGAAAGGAGTAAGTCAGTAAATCAAGCCAAAAATGGAAAAAAGCTGGAGTGGTGTGTTATGCTAATTATTTAAAGATATGAAGATAAATACCAAAAGAATAAGCTAAAAGATTTAAAGTGTTCTGGAGAGTTGGAATTTGGGGAAGGGGTTTGGCTGGAGGACTTATTGTTTGTCCTAGCATAGAGCTATCTACTTGCCTTTAAACCATGTGTCTGTACAACTTAATTTAAAATATTAATTAAAAGAACTTGCCAACAATTTTGGTAATGGCAAATTCGTGACAAAACCGTTCCAAACTTGCTTTAAAATCTACATGCTTTTCCTTAGATTACAGATTTCAGTAGTTTTAATAATACATTTATCAATACTAATGTTACTTGATTAATAATAAAATTATGCCCCTTTTAGGGGGAAAATATTTTTTATATAATTATAACTAGAATTGCTAATAGATGATCATCTAGACTTATTATTAAAACCTAGAAATAATAGCATTATTATATGAAAATAAATGCTATAAATCACCACAATCTGAAGCCAAAAATACAAATCTGTTCATTCACGTTTTAGATAGAAGTATAATTGGATATATCATATCTTGAAGATTTAGAGTTCAAGAATTCTAATTTCTTCTTTACAAGGGAGGCTACATGTATGTTGAATAAACAATGAGTGTGAAAAACAACTAAAATTTATTGGGCACTGATAAAGGCTGTAATAAAACATTGTATTATTTATTACGTATATAACTTTTGATTTTCGTTCTTATAAATGAGAAATTAAAACTTTAAATAGCGCAGGACATCCAACTTTACCCTACTAATCAGTGGCTATGCTAAGATACAGATGTTCTTTCAGAGGATAGGAGTCTCTGTGAGCACTGAGAAGTCTAAGCTCGTTCATTACCACCTTCTCCTTGAGGTTTGCTCCTTATTTGTCAGTTAAGTGTAACAATATTATTTTGAACACAACCCCTTTAGGTAATATGGTCATAGTCTTGCCTATCTAAATAAAAACTTCCACCAAATTAATATAATCCTTATGTAATACAATATAATTCATTTATATTATCTTTCCTCTAAAATATTCTAAGCCCTTCTAATATGGCTTTTTATACCAACATGAATCACATGACCTAGATAGACACAGTTTCATCTAAATCTGCTATCTGGTTTTTGTTACAGTGTTTAACCCTGGGAATGAAACCTTTAAAAGCTAAGTCTGAGGAATTGATAGGAGTTTATCAATATAATGAAAGTGGGATTTAACCAAATCCAGTGATACGTCTTTGTCCACTCAACTTGATTATTCCTATATTTTGACTCATTCATCAAATGCAACATCTACTGAATGCTTTCAATGTGAAAAATGCTATTCTAAGTACTAGCAATGGTGTAATTGATAAGTTTCATTACTTAGAGAAGAGTGAAGTAATTATTTATTGAATACCCTCTGTGTGCAAGGCACAGCATATATATTTTATCTGATATAATCTGTATGAACAGCTGTAATGTAGGTGTTATATCTGAGTTTTAAACATAAGAAAACTTTTAATCCAAGATGTTAATTTGCCTAAAGTCACAGAGCTAGTAAGAAGGATTTGTGTGTAATTATGTCTGATATGCATTTTACTTATTGAATACCTACTCAGTGCTAGGTTTTATATTAAAAAGCTAAAGATACAATAATGTGAATATGTTAACACTACTTAACTATACATTTAAAATGGTTAACATGGTAAAAAATGTATCAAATTATATATTTATATATGTGCAGTATACTTTTATACTAATTATACTTCGATAAAGCTGTTTTTAAAAAACTAAATATAAAAAGGTTAAATATATTTTTAAAAGTCCCTATATTTTAGTTTGGTTCATATGTCTTATAGATGAATATTTTAGGAACTATTTTGAAAATAATTAGATTATTTTAAAGGTAACATAAAAACATCAGGGTTGCAAAATGATGATAATTTTGTCTCTTCATTGTGGTCTCTTACTTTGCAAATAAATAACAACACTGAGATTTTGGTGATTACTCACCAAAAGATCATAAGAATCTAGGAGATAGTATTGATTTATAAAGATGATACAGAAATTCTTGAAAAGAAGTAGGCCATTAGGAATTGAAAGAATGAAAACAAAGAAGAGGATGGATGTTTTCTAACTGAGGATAAAATAATCTCTCTAGAGTGAATGACATCACTTAGGTAAGATGACTCAAATGATTAAAGATTTGAGAAATACCCCATTGAGAAAAAGCTAAACCATCTGAGATAGCTTAGTGTAAAAAAATGGATACTCTGAGATTATATATTAGTGAATAGTTTTTGGGGTTTAGAAAGGGTTATCATTTAGAGGAATTTTCACCTTAATGAAGTCTGGACATAAAGAATTACCTGATGATATAGCAAAGGGAGTTTTTGCAAAATGTGATGGAGGTTATTAAAAACTGAATTAACTTACCAAGCAATGTTGCAGGCTGTCTTCAAGGGAGACTGTTGTTACAAACCTACTTTTTCAGCCATCTGGAATGGCTTCTATGTGATACTATAGAATACCATGTGATGGGAAATAAATCAGGGTTCTCCTTAAGTACCCTCCCAGCTTTCTAATTTAAGGCTCAATATGAACTTTCACTGTGCTTCCTTTCTCAGAACTCTGCTACTGAGGACTCGAGCGGTATTGTGTAAGGTACCAGATTTAGATGAGGCTGCCAGCACTCCTCTGGGCCTTTCTGGTTCATGGTGCAGTCCATGGACAGCAGCAGCAGCATCACTTGGGAGCATATTAGGTCTGCAGGATGGCAGGCCCCCTGCAGACCACTTAAGTCAGAATCTGTCCTTTAAAAAGATCTCCAGGTGCATAGGTGCACTGAGGTTTGAGAAGCAGTGGTCCAGGCCATTGTCTCTATCCCTAGAATAAACTCTTTGCCTTTTTCCAGAGCAGATCTCTTTCCAAATTGTTGCAAAAGATAATATGGAAGAAATAAAAACATTCTTCTTCCACTCAAATGATTATAGTGGTGGATATACATTGATTTTTATTGTCAAGTTTTTGTTTTATTGGGGAAGTTATTCTCCAGGGAATCAAAAAAGGAGACTCAAGGTTGTCTTACTCAAAGGCATTAAAAAAAAATCACTTGGCCACCAGGCTTTCCATAATAAAAAGGGACAATTTAACATTGTAAAGAAAACTGAGGTTTGGTATAATGGTTTCTATTTCATAGAAAACTAAAAGTACTGTTTGTCTCTCTGTTTCTGTCCTAACCTCTCTCTTCTCTTCTCTCTCTCTCTCTCTCTCTCTATCCTTCCCTCCCTCACTCCCTCCTTCCCTCAATAGCCTCTCTCATTGTAAGTTTCTTGTCCCTGTTTGCACAGATGTGTGTTTGTACAACCAAAAAGCCTTGGAAATTTTGCTGTTTTAACTTCAGCATCCTGACTTTATTTGAATCAAGATGGAAAGCAAGCTCTTTGGTTTTGAAGACCAGTAGAAATTAAATTCAAGAAGTAAAGCTTTGTAAAATATGGTGCAAATCAACCGCAAACATTTCAAAAGGCACCACTATTAAGACAACATGGAAGGGAGGAAAACAACTGAGTAACATTACAGACTAAAATCAAAGTCAGTTATGTTAAGGGGGCGTGGACTTTCACAATGATTCTCTGGATTTGAGCTTTTGTGAGAGGAAAACAAAAGATGCCTTGATTTTGTTTTTTTCAATCCGCCATCCCAAATTTATTATGAAAAATTATTTTAAGCATTGTACTTTGCAGCTCTTCTTTATACGATCTGTGTAAAATAAAATTACTTTAGGTGACAGTATACTCTGCTTTTTTTCTCTCTCTTGTCTCAGTGCCCTTGTAAAGAGAGAAGTTTGGGTTGAAGGAAAATGAAATAATTGATGGTAAGCATTGTTCTAAAGACAGCAAGTAATACAGTTTAAAATATGGAACATTTTCCCTAAACTAATTTAGAAAATGATTACCACTAGAATGGCCAAGTTAACTCAAACTCATTTAGGCCAATTTGTTTTCTCTGAATGAAGCATGAACTCTCTAGAAGGCGAAGCCCATGTAATTTTAAAGTGTTTAAATTTTTCATTTAAATAGCAAAGGCTTTAAGCATTTCTGTTTCTACAAGTGACCTTTCTTTTTTCAGTTTATAAACTAACAGATAAGAAATACCTCCCATATGATGCTATACATTTGTCTTGTGTTTCCGCAGTAATTAGTGAGGTTTGTGGATGAATTATGCCATTTAACATCTGTTATTAACTATAACCACATTTATTGCCTCATAACAATATCATTACAAAGGAAAGCTGTGCAGATGAGAAGCAGTTCTTTGTAAACCCTAATAAGTGTACAATGTGTGTGTAAATATTTACTTTTCCATAATTCTCTCACTGTTTAATTGTGACTCTGCATTCAGCCATTTTAATTAGGTTGAATTTCCAGCCCTTTAGCATTTAGATATTTAAGTTTAATGCTTTGTTGATGAAATTTTCTTGCTTTTAATCTACCCTACATGTTAAAGAAGCCCAGTCTGTGCAACATCAGAGCTTTAAACAGGAATTAGGTGAAAAGAAGGCTAATGATGCAATCAGAATATATTCTGGGGGTACTGTGGCTACTGTAGATTTCAGTGACCTGCCAAAGTATTTCTTTAAAATTATTACACCACTTGTCAAAATGGGAAAACAGATGAAACTAACATTAGTATTTTTATGAGGATCTTGAGCCACATTTCTTACCTTCCTTGTGTCTTTAGGTAACAAAGGAACCGCTTAGGGATGCCTGGGTGGCTCAGTCAGTTAAGCATTTGACTCTTGATTTTGGCTCAGGTCATGATCTCACAATTCATGAGATCGTGTGCCGTGTTGGGCTCTGTACCATCAGCAAGGGGCTTACTTGGAATTCTCTCTTCCCCCCCCTCCCACCCGCTCTTCCCCTGCTTGTACTCTTGCATTCTCTCTCTCTCTTTCTCTCTCAAAAATAAATAAATTAATTAAAAAAAAAAAGAAACAGCTTAATTAGGGGAGGAGGTGGGGAGCCTTAGTCACCTGGCTATGATGAACACAGAAGCAAGTTATGGGATGAAAGAGACCCTCATCTTTGAACACTGGTAGTGCCTATTAGAGGAAGAGATGCTCAGTTGTGTGTGTGATTCCCTACTTCAGTACCCAAGGAGTACCCTCTGGGTTTGTGGTACATACAGACGTGCACAGAGAATATCTGCTCTAGTGTTTAGATGCTGTACTTCTTAGGAGTGGAAATATGAGTGGTTTGAAGCATCTTGAATTATTGTCTGGTGGTGGTGGTGAGATGGTGGAGAGGGTTAGGAGGCCAGGATGGACCAATGCAGAATGGAAAAATCTGATTCAGAGCAGGACATGTGTTCACATCCTTCCTGACAACAGTAGCTGAGCCCTCTACCAGGTACCTGTGAAGACAACAACAGCAATAGCAATGAGAGCTAACACATAAACTGCTTATGATGTATGTGCCAAGCACTCTTCTTAGGCACTCTACGTGTATTTGCTCTCTTGATCTCCATGACACGAGATGAGTTTTATCATCATTAGTATCTGTGTCATCATTATAACTATCCTCACCATTTTTCAGATGAGGAAAGGGGCCCAGAAAGATTGATTTGCCCAAGGTTACAAGCCAGTAAGTGGTAGAGCCAAGATTCAAGCCTGGAGTGTCTGGCTCCAGAGTCTGTGCTAATAAACACTGCTCTCTACTACTCCCTTGTGACTCTGTCAATAACCCATAATCCTTATTGAGTCATTGCCATGTGCCACACCCTGTGTTAAGACTTTTTCATACACTGTCTTGTTAGATCCTCATTAAAAAAAGGTATGGTTTTGTTCATTTTCCAGGTATGAAGACTATAATGAGTCAGCAGGGCAACCAGTTTTTGGACTGTGGCCTGAGTTCACCTACAGCTTGGCTTTGATTGCTATAAGACTTAGTCTCCAAACCTTTCTTTGGAGAATGTGTTCCCACTCTGGGAAGCTAGTGCAGCAGTAGGAACAGGAAAGGAAGAACTGGAGTCAAAGTGTCCCGGGCACACAGTGGATGTAACACTGGTATCACAGGCTTAGGGAGCCACAGGACAGGGCCTGGAAACATAGATGTTCTGTCTACAGTGTCCAAAGGAGCAATGTGGACAACTGATCAGGGGAGGATAATGGAATCTCCCAAGTACTTCCAAAGGACCAAAGAAACTTGAAGAAGAACCAGATTATGCTGATTACAATGATAAGAGTTTGGATCCAGTAATTAAAATTTGTTTTCAGTTGTTTTTATAGTTAGTAACCATGTGTCTTGATGTGTAACCTTTCAAATTCTGGGAAAACATGACAGTTACAGTGTTGGATCACTGTAGAGATTACCACCCTTACCCCACCCCCTAATTCTTATACAGTGAAAACCAGATATAGTAGTCAGTAATGGGCCCAGGGAAGGAAAAGAGGAGGTAGCCAGGAAACTGGAGTGAAACTAAGCACTATAAAGTAAGAGTAGAGAATAATCCAGTTGACCTTTTCCCAGACCCTTGAAGCAAGAGCGAATAGCTGAAGTTATGAACAAAACCACTTCTGTGATCAAAACTGCTGCAGCTCTTGGGCTCTTGCAACTCTTCAACAAGCAAGAATGAAAGGATTTATTCTGTTGTTGGAGAGTCTGAGCTCTTTGAATCAAGACGCAAGAGGGTATTTGACACAAACAGAAGAGCATATTCTGGATGGGTAGAAGAGGAAGGAGGGTGCTGAAAAGGTCATTGCAAAGCAGTGATTGCCAGGATGGCAAGAATGGGCTTTCAATGGAAACAAGAATTTGGGAGTAGTCTCCAAGCTTAGTTCATTGATCTATTGAATCCTTCACAATGTAACAGGAGCTAGACTACTAGATGCTATCTGGGTCTGGAGCTCAAGTCTGGATCATTGTAGAGAGTGTCATGAGTCCTTAGGGGGCCTTTGGATACTCTCTCTTTTAGGGGGAGGGTGCAAAAAGGACCTACAGCAATTCTGTCTAGATCTTGACAACCATTTGGATAATGGAGCAAAGGAAGGAGGAAAAAAGGTCAGAAATAATTGCACATGTATGTACTTAAAAGAAAATTCAGAAGAGAGAGCTTATGTTGGCAAAGAGATATCATGTTCTGATTTGTATATGGTAGATTTAAGTCTCAAGTTGTGTGGTTTCTCTTCCCAGCCTATCTATGTGGAATTTTCCATTCAGTCTGATGTCATCATGTTGATGTTCTGGTTGTAAGCATCAGGGAACAAGATTGCCGTCACCTGGCCCAACCAAATGTTGATTACCAGAAAGAAGCACTGTTCAGTCTGATGCCTGACTTCAGACAGTAGCCTCCTAGCTGCAGTATCTTTAAGGGCTTCTTTTGTGAATCATTAAAATTCAAGGCCAGTCCATAAAATTAGCTTCTATTACCACATCAAAGTTGTAGTTTCATTAAGTTGGAAGGCCTGAAATCTGTCTCCTGCCAAAATCTCAGTTCTTAAGAGAAAATTTCAAACCTTCCAATTTCTCATCATGTGTACCATTCATCCAGATCCTCAGAGATCATTAATATCAACTTCATGACCTCATATCCTCTCCTAAACAAATATTGTCTTAACAGGTCTTTTTGACCATCACTGGTAGTAATGTTTAAATTTATAGAACTCTATTAAAATATTAGGCTGATTCTTATACATTATCTCTGGACCCACATAACATCACCTAGCAGAAGGAATCTACAAGAGTGGTGAGTAATGTCCCAGTTTTAAAAATAAGAATCCTGAAGTTCAATTTGAGACCCAATGGCCCTGAAAGACCACTTGTAGGTGGCATAGCCAAGACTGAAATTGGTTTTCTGATCCCTAGGCTGATGATTTTTTTTTTCACTTTTCCACTTTTGGACCCAACTCCAAAGCACAAGAACCATTGAAACTATAAAGACAAAGGCAATCATGTATCTCTCTGCAAGAAGACACTCAGTTCCCAAATTAACCCAGATATAATGTAGGAAGACTTCCACTCATCCTAGAGGTGAGGAAGTTTTTACACTTCACCTGAAGAGATTGAAAAACACTAGACTTCACTAACAGCTCTTCATAACTTCTACACAAATCATGTGAGCCTGTGTCTAAGAATACTTATATCTAACTGTCACACTTGATTTCCTCCTCTCATGAGTAGAGAGGCTTTCTTTTGTAATCCTCAAATCACTTTGCTTCCCATTCTTAGAAGTCATGAGCAGGGCAGTTATAACCCCATGACATAACTTATGGTTGAGAACCACAGGGCAGCAATGTGGTACTTCCCATGGTCTAATGAATGCAATTCTTGGGTCTGGGAATGTCATTGACCTGACAATCTCCTTTAAGAATAGCTGACAATCTTAATTTCACCTCCTTCTTCTTGCTTAGTTATGGGAATCTGATGCAACAACAAATTCTAGGGATCTGTAAGTAAGATGATTTTTATAAAGATGAGTTGTTCTTGATAATTCTTGCAATCAGTTACATTAAATGAGACCTAGGTTAGATTCCCTATTCCCAATGTATCGACACCCTGAGTACTCCTAATAGTGAAACCAGAAAAATGAATGATCCTGTGAATGGTCCCTCTTTACCAGTAGGCAAGACTATAAAAAATAAATAAGTTTTTCCCAATAGTTCATTTTTTGTTCCTCTGGAGATCAATGTCTACTTACATTTACTTACCTAAGGAGATCAAGGCTAGAAATTTTCTAGAGGTAAGTCATATAGTTTCATTTAGAAACTTCTGAGAAAAGCTTGAACATCTGACATATTGAAGGCAAGCTCAGAGGCTACTGAGAAATTTTATCCTGACTGAACAATATAATGGGAAAACTATTGGCTCTGACAGACTCATTGCTAAAATGTATTCCAAAGCTGAAAATGTGGGCATATCATTCTCCTCCTAAGAACTTTCCATATCTTTATCTCATCTATAGGGTAAAACTTAAACTCCATAACATCATTTTAATAACCTGGGCTCTACCTACCTGTCATGTGCATCTCCTATGATAGCCTTTCCCCAACCTCCTGTACATAACCATTTCTAATTCTCTGAATACCCTAAATTTCATAGGCTTCTCTGTATGTTCTTGTGCTGTGCCTTCTGCTTGGAATGACCCTCTTTTCACCTCGGTCAACTGGAAAACACCTATTTTTGCTCAGTTCCCCTGCCTTTTCCAGGATTTCTGTCCTATGCTCCCAGGTATATTGTATACAACTCTACTCTTATCAGCACCATCATCATCATCATTCTGTATTGGATTTATCTCTTTCCTGGCTGTCTGCATAACAGAATGCAATCTCCCTAAGCAGATATGATGTGAGAGAATAAATGATTGCATTCTGTTCTCTAAATGCTCTACTCTCTCCATATATATTATATATATTTACTCTACATATAATAGACTCAAAGGTGAGAGAGTGTAAGTAACAAATGAGTCTCATGTGCATTTTTCCTTAAGTAAAAGATTTTGTGTCTTCAGTAAATCTTTTCTCTTTGAAGTGGGCATTAACTTGAAACATAGATTGAACCCAAAGCTGGTCACCTAACTTCTGATTATGCTTCTGAATAGTCTCTATTCCTCCCTATCCATGCCAAATCTTCCCCAGAGTTAGGACAGTTGAAACTGTTTTTACAACCTCAGAGCATCAATCAGAACCAGCTAAGACTTCATGAACTCCCCCAAATAACCAAAAAATACAGGTAAGAGCATGTTTATAGACACGTGGATCCTAAATACACTTTAAAAATAATTTTTTTTCTTTGTTTCTTTCTCTCTTGCATTTTTGGCATTGGTCCAAACTCCTTTTTAAAATACTTGATCTGTTAAGTCCTCAAATAATGCTAAAACTTGTCTTGCTTCAATCTGTTGCAGTTTCCTTTTTCATGACATTATAAGAATCAACTACATTTTCAAGAGTCCAGAATGTTGCAGCTGAAGAAGCACTTTCATATTTGAAGAAAGCATAATCAAAATTCTTTCCCCATATGCTACCTTTTCAACAGGGCTATTTTTTCACCCTTAGAAATTTATAGTATCAGAATTCCTCAAAGAAGTTAAAGAGTTGAAAATTAAACCCAGAATGATCTTATAACTACTTTCCAGAGGGATTGCCTTTTGTCCAAATTCCACTCTACGGTCCCTGGATTCTCCCCACACCCAATTCTGTGCCATAGACCTGCACCAAGCTGAAAAGAATCACTGTTCAAAAGGGTATAAGTTTCTATTTTCATCCTATTCAACATGTGGTCTGAATGCATATTGGAGAACAGGTTTTTTTTCCTTGTGATATTTAAAATTCTCTTGATACCATCTGGGAACAGGTTTCCTTTAACAGTGTCAGTCTATCCCCACATTTCTGTAGTTCTTGCTTCCTGTCTAGCTGTCTTCCAATATTTCTTGGTTGTGGTTGCAGAGACTTTTTTTTTTCCATTGCACACCTTTGTTTGGTGAGCTCTTCTTTGGGTTCCTGAGATGGGGCCGGTAGTGAGGAAGGTTTTCACCTGCTTAGCCCTGACCCCTTCCAGCTCCCATCTCTCACCTCCCACCTTTCTCTCCTTTCTAATCGCCTCTTCTCAGGTTCTTTTGCAGTATGTCCTGTATCAGCTTACACCTTGATAACTTGAAACTTTCATGCTTCTTGGGGGCATGCAGATCATACAGCTAACTATGATAACTCTTACATAATTGAGAATCAATAAATCCTTGAATGAGGGAATGAGTGAATGACTTTTGCCAATTATGATATTCTTTCTCTGGACTGTTTGCCTCTAACTCTTTCTGTTTCTTAAAAGGGAATACCATGTCAAGATTTATAAGTCCTTTCTCTTGCATTTTTTCATTATACGCTTTTTTTTTTTTTTTTTTTTGGTGAAGTATCGTGATTGGTAGTCAGGACAAATTCTTTAGTATAAAAGAGGTGTAAAAGAGGTGCTGATGTAGAAACAAATACATGCAGGCCCAAGTATGCAGCCTGAGTACGACTGATTCAACATTGAAGTGCTCTATGTCTCTAAAATTAGCTCATTAGAAGGCTTTTATCTTGAGGCTATAATACCTCTAATTAGCATAACTTTGAAGTCTTCCTTCTATGAAGCTGCCCAAGTAAGTGATTCTCAGTCTCATCTTTCAGCCATGGCTTTGTTAAAGCAAGCTGACTTAAGCTTAGTCATAATTACAAAACTTTTGGTGGGTATAGCAAGAATCTTTGATATTTCTACTTTACTGTCTGGGACAACTGAGGGAAGATGAGCTCATTATGAGGGAATGAATGTCAATGGCGATTATGAGCTGTTACCACTAGTGTTCTCTGAATATCCCACATCATTGACATTGGGAGTGATGGAATTAATTTTAAGAAAGTCCACGTTTTGAGAGATAATTGTGGCTAGTACATGGGCTTACATGTCTCTGAATTCAGGACACAGGCATTCCTACACATAAGCATTCAATCAGGAACCTTGGAACAAGTGTGGGGCAAGTTTGTCCTGGGACTTCTGCCTCTGCTTCTGTCTACATGGTCTTAATCCAGAGCACTCAGAGAATGTACTCTGTAGTGGCGACAGTTCATTGGAGGTAAAGAGTTGCAAAGATTTAAAGTAGTTGCAAAGACGAAAGCCAGGAATAGTTTCCCTGCTTATCTCCTGTAGGCCATATGGCCAAAACAGTTAACCTCAATGAGAAGTACAAGACTCCCCCATCTTGGTATCCATCCATTGCTGAAGCATGCAACACATTTCCATATAGAAATAAAGTAAATGAAGTATGTGTGTTTGGAGTAATGCTCTTATTGCTTCTCTTCACTTGAAATCGGGTCCTTTGTGATAAGACCGGACTCAAGCCTTCCATGTGCCTGCAAGACGATACCAGCTTAAAATAAAAAATTGGAGATATAACTCATTTATACAAATATAAATCAGGGTCTGGTCAAAACATGAATGTAAGTTCCCAGCTAGCTCTTATTGTTGGCGGTGCTGGAATTATCCAACCATACAGTTCTGTACCAAACGAAAACTTAATGTTTAGAACTGGAAATGATTGCCTGAACATTACTTACCAAGGTTAAAATAAGTATTATACTCATTTCAGCATTTAGTACAAGAGCTGGGTAATGCAAGAGAAAATTACTGCAACTTTAGAAGGAAGCAATTAAAATAGGGTTGCAAGAAGGAGGGAAAGTTTCCCCAGTGTGGAGGAGTTAGATTCGAAATTCTTGTGCTATAATTTCAGCCTCAATCAGCCTTCTTGACAATTTTGTAGACAGACATAAATTCCTTTCAAACATGTATCTTTTATAGTCTAGTTATTAACAGGGGAAAAAACAGATGATTTTTAAGAGCTATTCTCTAGAATTGATAGAAATAAACAATATTCATTATTTTCCTGTGCTCCTACTGTGGTCCCTACCTACCTTAACCAGTAGATTGGAGGGGGACGGGGGAAGAAAAGGAAGTTAGCTAAGATTTTCCAAAATCATTTTTGTACTAGAAAGGTGGAAGAGACAACCTCAGGAAAAGCCCATCCACTAGAAAGAGACTAGATCCATTCATTAATTCACTATTTATTGAGTGCCAGCCTTGGGTCTAGGATGCAAAGTCAGAAGTGGCCTCACCTATTCCATGGGGGATGTGCAACTACAGATTGATACAAGTGCTAGGAAAGGAGGGGTCACAGTATTCACAGTATGAGTGCATATAGCAGATGTGCTCTGGCCTGGGAGGCTAGAGGCTTCCCTGAGGAAGCAGGGAAGGATAAGATTTAATGGGGGACCAGGGATAGTGTGGGAAGATGTTCCACTGTGAGACACACTGTGTGTGAGGGAGCAGACCCCAGACAACAGACAAGGAGGTGTGAGTGCACAGAGCAGAGGAGACTAGTAGGAAGCAGTGGTGGAAAGGGAGGCATTACAGATTTACTCTTTATTCTAAGACAGATGGAAAGGGGCTACATGGGGGTGGGTTGATGATCAGATCACATTTGCATTTTTAGTGTTTTCACTCATTGGAATACGGAAAAAAAGAGAGAAATAAATGCCAGAGAAAGAATATACTGATTCGAGAGAGAGAGATAAATGGAAAAATTCAAGATATGTTTAGTAAATAAACTCTATGTCATTAAGGGTAGGTTTAATCAGAAGGACAAAATGACTCCTAGGTTTTAGGGTTTTAGATCTAAATGGATGGTGGTGCTACTGCTATAGAAAATAATGTACAAGGTCCCAGTTTGTGGATGAGAAACCTCCATGATTTCTGTCTTGGGCATGTGGAATTTTAGGTGATTTTAAAATGTGGCAGGAGATATAACAGGTTTAAAATGTAACAAACGTAACTCCTATGTATAGAGAGCATTTGGCTTCTGTATTTTCTATAATTAATTCTTTCTCTCATAAACTCCCCTCACCTGTTAGTAGAGATGCTGGAATACTTTAACTTGATAATTAATATCTTTTGTTTCTCTTCTGGTTTAAATGGAATCTTTTATTTTCCTCAGTCTCTTTGGGGGTATATTTGCTCTTTCAGATTTCTGCTCAAGTTCCTGGATCTCCTGAGATGGTGTCTAGGTATAGAGTTCAAAGTGGATTTTTTTGTGAGCTGGTGGCAACGGGCAAAGGAGCTTTGGATTCACACTGATCTCTGGTTCTCACTGGGATTTTACCTCAGGGTGTCCAGTCAAGTCCAGGGCCTGGACTGATGTTCCATGAAGTGTAACTTATCCCATTAGACATTGGGGACATGACACAGCCATCCAGTTCAAAAATAAATTTAGCTGTCATACATTCTCTGACTCTTTCAGGTGAATTGCTTTGATTTTTCCTATACCATGGCACTCTTCACATTTTTCTACTTTCAAATGTCAGATTATATTCTGACTTCCTCCACATCTTTCCACCACCAGTCAGAAAATTTGTAAGGGGAGGGGCAGTGGTCAATTTTGTTTTTGCATCTGAGCATGGTGCCTGGCATACAAATATGCAAAGAATAAACATTGGATTGAATTGAATGGGGTTTCTTACTTCCCAGAGATTGTGGCTACTAGTTTGAGGTGCCAAAATTATTTCTGTTTGCTATTTAATTTTTAAAAAATACCAAACCAAGTTTATTTTCTTATGCTGACTGGTATGGAGGAGAGCTAAGGTGGTTTTTTTTTTTTTTTTTTTTTTAACGTTTATTTATTTTTGAGACAGAGAGAGACAGAGCATGAACGGGGGAGGGTCAGAGAGAGAGGGAGACACAGAATCTGAAACAGGCTCCAGGCTCTGAGCAGTCAGCACAGAGCCCGACGTGGGGCTCGAACTCACATACCGCGAGATCGTGACCTGAGCCGAAGTCGGACGCTTAACCGACTGAGCCACCCAGGCGCCCCGAGCTAAGGTGGTTTTAATGAAATAAGACTGCTTGTGATATTGGAAATTTTTTCTAAGTCTCCTTCTTTGTCTAGTTATCCCCTCATTTATAAGCACAAAATAGCCATCCTTATTTACTGTCCTGTTTAGAAGAGGCAAGGCTTAAGAATAGCAGTATCTTGGGGCATCTGGGTGACTCAGCTGGTTAAGCGTCAGACTTTGGCTCAGGTCATGATCTCGCATTTTTTAGTTCGAGCCCCAGGTCGGGCTCTGTGCTGACAGCTCAAAGCCTGGAACCTGCTTCAGATTCTGTCGCTCTCTCTCTCTCTCTCTCTCTGTTCCTCCCCTGTTCACGCTCTGTCTCTCTTCCTTTCTCAAAAATAAATAAACATTAAAAAAAAAAGAAGAGCAGTATCTCAAGGGCCTCATGAGACCTGCATTGGAGGGTCAGGATGTAGAAAAGAATTGGGTGGACATGAATCATCACAGATACAAAAGAAAAAAAAAGAAAAAACTTTCACTGCTTTTTGGGCTTCCATACCTCAACATTCCCATGCTTTCAACTGCAAACAGAAACATGAAACAACTAAAACCCCTCAAACTTTCTCTACCTTCATTGTTATCAGGTGATCACCTGACAAGCTTTGGAAATAAGTGAGGTAATAGGTCTCAGTTCTGGGAAAAAACTTATGGATTATCTAGACTGTTCGTTCTAGAGTCTAGAATTTAGACCAATATGGTTCAGGATCCATGCTTTTTCTGTTCACTAAAGTGTTCCTAAGCCATGAATATGCTTGGTGCAATGGGAGCTTGTGGGGATCAGGGATGCCAACCCACACGTAAGTTTTAACTCCTCTGAAACTTAATTACTAATTGCCTACTGTTGACTGGAAGCCTTACCAATAACATAAACAGTTAGGTGCATATTTTGTATGTGTATTATATACTGTATTCATATAACACAGTAAGCTAGAGAGAAGAAAATATTAAGAAAATCATAAAGAAGTGCAAATATATTTACAGTACTCTGCTGTAAAAAACATCCTTGTATAAGTGGGCCTGCACAGTTCAAACTAGTGTTGTTCAAAGGTCAACTGTACATGTTTGTTGAATAAGTGAATGAAGTTTCTGTCTTTGCAATAAGAAAACTGCAGTTGTTTAGAGAGGCAAAGTGACTTATCTAGGGTCACACCACATGTAAGTGGTAGATCAGGAGAGGAACTCCCATCTCCTGACATCTCATTTGCTATACTTTATGCTACATAATAATATTTCCTGCAGCTTAAACCACAAAAGTACTCACCCTTGAGTGCTGTAATAGGTTTCTAGAATTTATTTAAACCATAAAAAAGAGCAGGACGAATGGTTGTTTGGTTCACTTAATGGGTCAGATATCCAGGAATGCCAAAAGCATCTTTATTTACTCACAGGTAGTGAAACACCATATAATTCTTTTTGTGGTTGTCCAGTCAATGTAAATTTTTTTCTATTCCAGTAAAGTGTACATTGATTAGAAATTATTGTTGAAAAAAAGACCACCACTCAAACAGAGGATCTGAATTAGGCAAGATGTATGAACCCCCAAGCACCTGTTATGTGCTGTGAAAATGTATGTCCTCCCTTCATTTATTTTTTTTAAAGATTTGTTCCATGCAGAAACGGAAGCTCTTTCCTGTGGTTATATTGGTGAAGTTCAGCTGGTAAATGAACTAAGAAGAGAGAGAATGCTAATAATTTTAAGTGATTGGGAATATAAGACATTACATTTTATGTGTGGTAAGGAGAAAGAGAATACATTTTTAAATATTAGTGAATAAATCTAACTTTCTGTTATTCCTTTGCTATATCCTCCTTATTCAGTTTGGTCTGTGCTATGGATTGGGATTAAAAGCCATGAGTTAAATGGTAGAATAATTACGCATTAACATTTCCTATATCAAAACTTATATGCATAGAATATTCAGAATAATTCCTTTTTTTTTTAATTTAGCGTTGAATCATTGCATCTTTGCAAACTGCTTCAGCTGCACTTTTTTTAAAGGTGCTCTTCCCTGGGGCTCCCTGGAGGTAAAAATCTCTGCAGATTCTATTAAACACACAGGGCCAATAATTGTTGCTCCTGATAGGGGAGAAAATTTCCTCCAGCAACTAAAATAATAATGTTCCAGACTTTTATTAAAACAATCCTAGGGAAATATCTTCAATTCCGTGGCCTTGTTAGGTAACATCACCCACATTATTACTATTGATATTGTTTCTCTGCAGTGAACATTAGAATGACACTTTAAAACCAGGCACGTGTGTACCTTCCTGATCTCTCTGTTTCAGCTATCATTTTGCAAATAAGTGTATTTTTTATCAGGGGTGGTGAAGGAGCTGAGAGGAGGGAGGGACTCTTAACTATGTTTCTTTCTTAAACAAATAATCTCATAATTTAAGAATCCAAGATAATACCCAAAGAAGCACAGGCTCAGCGTAGCCATTTATGCTGCTATATAAATAGCTCTCTACTTTTACATAGGCTCCAATTTTTTTCTAGCTCCCACCACGCCGCTGATATCACCCACCCACCAGCACCACTGCCTTGCAGGCATGCCACATGGAGGGGGTAGAGTTGAAATTAGATGCAACAAGTTGCATGCTCTCTTATTCGTGGGCTCCACAAAAGTGCTTCCTTGGGGAGATATTATATTTCCATCTTCAAGTCTGGGAGTTTGGGCACCCAAAGTGATTGTCAGCAACCTAGCCAGAGCAAATTTAACCTTACTCTGAACTCTGGTGGGGCTCCAGTGGGACTGTCATGAAGATGTCAACTTTTGGCCTTCAGTCTCCAAGTAAGGTCTGGAGAGCCAAAGAAAATAGAGCCAGAGTTAAGAAGTAAGGAGAGAATGGGGCCAGAAACCTCATGTAAAAGACCCTGCATCTCAGCAAGCACAATGAGAGCCTAAGAGTTACAAGTAAGGCCTCTCCCTTGTACTTTACACCTCTTAGTGCTTCTATGTTTCCTTCTGGAAAAAGCATTATCAGAATCCTTGCTACTTAAATTGTGGTCCTCACTAACAGCATGGGCATCACCCAGGAAGCTTATTAAAAAAGCAGAATCCCAAGCCCCACCCTAGAATTACTGAGTCAGAATCTACATTTTAACAGCATCCCCAAATGATTCATATGCACATTAATGTTGGATAAGCTCTAGTCTAAAAGACCCAGGTCCAAATGCCCAATAGCGAATCCATTGTGGCAGATCCTCTTTAAAACACAAAGTTTGTGACTGTAAAGTGACAACCTGTCTCTCAGATTGGAGCACTTCAGAGCCCCGACTTGTATAAGCCAGATCAGCAAGCATTCATTGAGCTCCTACCAAGGCAAGGGCATCCACTGAAGGCTGACTACCAGAACAGTCCTCCAGGGGTTTGGCTGTAAAGATGAGATAAGCAGTGAAAAAAAATATGTATATAGGCACACAGGAATATAACCCAGGGGCACTATTAAAACTGAGTTTGCAAATCTATCTTGGAAAGAACAGAAAACAGAGATTGTTCTGGAAGTCCTATTTGCGAAGGCGTTCCTGAGTTCTTTGGAGCTTTATGCAAAGAGGGATTTGGGACTTTTTCCAATCCCTGATCCTTTAAAATACATGGTTAAGACACTGTCAGAAGGGCAAAATTGGCATTCATCCTCTGGGAGAAAAGCCTGATGGAGATTGGAAATTTATCTCAGCTATGAGACTCAGGAGACCCAGGTCTTGCCCCAAACCCAGCCCAGTGAGACTACAGAGACACATGCATGGCACTATCATGGGACAGACACTTCTTTCTCCCTTAATGCCACTCTGGGGCCTTCTCAACAGTTGAAGGGTGATACCACCTTGTCACTGCTCTTCTAGGGCTCAGCAAGAACCAGAAGAGGGCCAATCCAAAAAAACAAAAAACAAAACAAAACAAAAAAAACAACCAAAAAAACCACTTTGAGTTCTCCATCTGTCTAGAGCTCTTCAAGGAAGCAGAAGGCACCAGGGCACTCCAGAAGTCCCAGGCAAGAGAAGTGCTGGGCACGGCTGGGTCTGGATGATAATGTAGCTGCTAAAAGCCCTGGAGAGCCATTTTGGGATAAGATTGGGCTCTTGACAGGAGGCATCAGCTGTGGGAAATGATGCTGAAAGCCCTTATGCAAAATCTCTGCTGATGGAAGTTGCTACCACCCAAAACAGATACCACACTGCTGGACTCTGTGTCAGGCACTTCATTACATACGCTCTAAGGTATTTGCATCTGCATTTAACATTTGAGGAAGCTGAGGCTCAAAGAGGTCAAATAGTCTATACCCAGTTGAACCAGAGTCAAATTTGAATCCAGGTCTCCCTGGCCCCAAAGTCCATGCTTCTTTTATTGCAGTACAGAACTTCCCCTGAGAGATGGGGCTTGCCAACCAGAATCAAGGCAGAGCTTTGCAGGAAGTCATTAGTTGCCCAGAGCCTGACAATGGGAGAAACAGGGAGGAATGCCGGCTGGTGGAATTTTCCAGTTCGGAGCTCTGCAGCCTATCCCATTTGTAGCCTACAGAGAGCATTCTTCTTTCCACAACCATCCATTCTTCCCTGCCCTGCCAGACATTAACAGCTCTTGGGAGGGAAGGAGCATTAACCTAGCCAGGGAAATTAGAAGCAAAGTCAGCTTCATGGGCAGGCAATCACTGCAGTCACACAGCGCCCCTTGCCCATAAGGGCCCTGCACTTGGGGTTTAGTGCTCTGCCGCTGCAGTCTTGAAATTCTTAATAATTTTATCTTTGAATCTATGTTGTGTAAGTGAAGTCTAGTGGGACAATGGAGCATGTGCTCAGGGCATGGAGCCTTGGCAAAAGCACAGTGTCTCCTCAAGCTTCCTCCCACCTCCCTGGAGTGGGTTGGCAGCTGTCTGCTCCCTGCGCTCTGGCTCCTCAGGCCCTGCCCAGCCTCCCCTCCCCCTGCTGCTCTCCCCCCATCTTGTCCTGTTTGGAGACGGCAGCCCCTTGGGGATTGCCTATCTGCCACTGGTTGGGGCAATGGGCCTGGAGAAGTAGATATTGACTTTCCTGCCTCTGGCTAGAGCCCTACATTTTCCTTTTGCCCTGGGCCCTGAATACTATGTAGCCATAGTATGTAGCCTTGAGCTGAAATTTTCTATGGTTGGAACTCAAAGTGACTAGAATTGAACACATTTGAGCAAAGTATCTCTCCTTTCCTTTCCTTCCCAGAGGCCCAGGGGAAGCAGTGTCAGCCATCGTCTGCTCTTCCTCATCCTTCCACGCGATTCCCAGCATTAGGACTGCGGCCCTGTTATAGTATAGGGTCAGCCTGACCCCACGCAAAGCAAACTTTCTCTTCCCTTTATTTCTCCCTCTAGTTCTAGTTTCTCAGGCACTGTCAGGTGAATTTTGGATCAGCCTTTGAGCATAGTGGTATGATGTGAGACTAGGGTTTATGCATTAGGAGTGAAATAGATGTAGCAATTCTCGAGGAGTGCTTTGCTTCAAGATTACTTGATTCTATTTAAGTAAAAGAAGCCTTAAGTAAAAGGAGGCTTCCACATGGTCCAACTCAGTGGTGTTTGGGATATCATATAAATACCATTCTAGTCCATTCTAATGTCACCTCAAGTCCAGTGATGAGACAGGTGGAGATAGAAACTTTATTGGTTTAGTGACACAGCAAGACATTTTTTTTTTCTTTCAGGGAATCTTTAGAGGCCAAGAACAGTGTCTAGGGACTGAAGCAGCTTTAGTTTTAGCAACCTTAGGTTATAATTCAATCACAAATCCCAACATGGTAGAATAAGTGGTCAAGAAAGAATTAGGAGGGCATGCAAACAGCATTCAAGTAAAGTCACAGTGTCAGTGATGACTAATAGTCACATTTTTCATATAGGTGACAGTGAAATTATAATACCAAAGCTCTTGAGACCTTGAAGCAGCCTCAGAAATTTTTCAAACCCCTCAATTTTCAAATTAAGAAACTGAGAGTCTAAGAGGTGGGAGGACATATATTGTCACTCAGGAAACCACTGTAATAATTGGTATTTGAAATCCATGTGTCTAGCTGCTGAGGCCCTATTCTTCCCATTATTATGTGTCCATAGACCTTCATTAACCATGGTGGATAATTATGTCTAACAAGGTAAAATTGTGTCTAATGTGAGGTGACCATTTCTTATAAAGCTTTCCAAATTAGGACTAATCTCTGAGCACAGTTATAAACGGAAAGAGTGTGTGTGTGTATGTGCACTCACATGCACTTGTGCCCTGATTTGTTATGTGAGCATTGCTTATTAGTAGGAAGAATTAGGTGATAAGTTTCATGGAAACCGTAGGGATTCTGGAAGGACTCCATATTGCCTCCTCAAACCTTTCACCACATATTAAAAAGTGCCTAAAATTCTAAACTTAGAAATTCAATTCCCTGAACTAAGGAAAAGAGAGCTCTGGCCTGGTAAAGTGCAATCAATTCAAGCATGAGACTCACAGGCCAGAGAGTGCAAAAGGGCCTTTCCAGTCTCCTAGTCTTTGCCTGACTCTGGACTCTGTTATATCAATCTCTGGAGTGTAGCAGCCTATTGTGTGAGAAAATATCATCCATCCATCCCTCCACCCATCCATCCATCCCTCCCTCCCTCTCTCCCTCCATCCTTCCATTCTTCCATTCAATTATTCATTTATTAATTTAGCAAATATGTCTTGAGCCCCTCTACTCTGCCAGTATGACAGACATCATCTCTTGTCTCTCAGTAACAAATCCAGCCACTTTATTCTTTTAAATTTTCCAATTGAGAAGCATTTCTGTGAGATTTTGAAGGTAGGAGAAAAAGAGAAGGCATTACTCTATGGCATTCACGTGGGAAAGTCGCCTCTGGCAGATGGTACAGGGACACTGAGTTTCACCAACATTCTCCTGGTGATCATCCATTTTTTTGCCGCAAGCAGCTGAGTTTTTGGTGGCAGCTTGCATATATTTCTGGTACTTCTGGACTTCCTCAAAGCCTGCAGAAGTCTGTCTGACCTTAACTCACCAGCCATCTTAATAGTTGGGCAAGCTTCTAATTCCCTGTGTGAAATTCATTGCTGCTCAGAATACCTACAGTGATTTCTGTTTTCCTGAAAAATTCTGACAGAAACAGCCAAGCACCAGGCAATGAACAAAAGATACAAAACTGAGTCTACCTACTCTATTCTCAGATGCCTTTCCTTATATTGAATAGCATCTTGCCTCTCTCATATGTACACTGGTCATTTCCCTGTCCTAAGTAGCCAGACATAATAACTCTGGTTCATTCATTTATGTCTCAGCTCAGGCTAGCCTTCCTGAGAGCAGGTATCCACAGGGAAGATAAAAAAAAAAGATAAAGAAATGGATACACAATTGGTTGGGAGAACATACTCTTAAGCATAGGAAGACAAAATTCACTCCTGCATAGTTTTCTTGATTTTTAGAACATAGAGCTGGATTCTGTCTTCAGAGAGGCTTGGCTAAATCCCACTGATTTCAGTGAGAGTCATGTCTTTTGCAGGACAGGGATGTAGGATAGAAGGTCTTTGGAAGCCTGACATCTCAATGTCAGGGCTCTGGGGAAGTCTCCTAATGAAATGTGCATGCAAAGCCCCTCACTTTTACAACTAATAATCACTCAGGAGATGACTACACCTCTTTTCACCTTTCACCCTCTAAAATCTTCTCTCTACTTTACTAGATGGCTAATAAGGAAAGATGCCATGAACTCAAAAGAAGCCTTTGCATTCTATGTGTACTACCACACAGCTGATCCTTGAGCTTGACTCCTATGTCCTTCACAAGCTGCTAGAAAAATCTGGGGCAATTAATTGCCTTGTTCATCTTTCACAGTGGACAACTTTTGGCAGTATACTTAATGGGAGGAGAAGTAGAATTAAGGGGACAATATTTTATAAAAATTTACAACACTTTTGAGGTATAAAGTTAGTCTATTAAAATATTTACTCTTCCAGAAAAATAATATTTCTCTAACAGTTCTCCAATTTTTTTTCAAGTTTTATAACGTTTTCAGTATAATAATAATAATAATAATAATACAATTATTATTATATTTATTTTTTAAGTTTAAATCCAAATTAGTTAACATATTATGTAATAATAATTTCAGGAATAGGATTTAGTGATTCATCACTTACATATAACACCCAGTGCTCATCCCAACAAGTGTCTTCACTAACGCCCCTCACCCCTTTAGCCCTTCCCCCCACCCAAAACCCCACCAGCAACCCTCAGTTTGTTCTCTGTATTTAAGAGTCTCTTATAGTTTACCTCCCTCTGTTTTTATATTATTTTTGCTTCCCTTCCCTTATGTTCATCTTTTATGTTTCTTAAATTCCACATATGACTGAAATCATATATTTGTCTTTCTCTGACTGACTTATTTCGCTTAGCGTAGTACATTCTAGTTCCATCCATGTTGTTGCAAATGGCAAGATTTCATTTTTTTGATCACCAAGTAATATCCCATTGCATATATATACCACATCTTCTTTATCCATTCATCAGTCAGTGGACATTTGGGCTCTCTCCATACTTTGGCTATTGTTGATAGTGCAGCTATAAACATTGGGGACCTTCGAATTAGCCCTCCTGTGTCCTTTGGATAAATGCCTAGTAGTGCAATTGCTGGGTCATAGGGTAGTTCTATTTTTAATTTTTTGAGGAACCTCCATACTGTTTTCCAGAGTGGCTGCACCAGTTTGCATTCCCACCAGCAGTACAAAAGGGTTCCTCTTTCTCTGCATCCTCACCAACATCTGTTATTGCCTGAGTTGTTAATTTTGGCCATTCTGACTGGTGTAAAGTGGTATTGCATTGTGGTTTTAATTTGTATTTCCCTGATGATGAGTGATGTTGAGCATTTTTTCATGTGTCTGTTAGCCATCTGGATGTCTTCTTTCTAAAAGTGTCTATTCATGTCTTTTGCCCATGGATTATTTGTTTGTTGGGTGTTGAGTTTGATAAGCTCTTTATAGATTTTGGGTCCTAGCCCTTTATGTGATAGGTCATTTGCAAATATCTTCTCCCATTCTGTCGGTTGCCTTTTAGTTTTGCTGATTGTGTACTTTGCCGTGCAGGTTTTTATCTTAATGAGGTACCAGTAGTTCATTTTTGCTTTTGTTTCCCTTGTCTCTGGAGATATGTCAAGTAAAAAGTTGCTGTGGCCAAGGTCAAAGAGTTTGTTGTCCAGTTTCCCCAACACCATTTGCTGAGGAGACCGTCCTTTTTCCATTGGATATTCTTTCCTGCTTTGTGAAAGATGAGTAGGCCATACATTTGTGGGTCCATTTCTGGGTTCTTTATTCTGTTCCATTGATCTATGTGTCTGTTCTTGTGCCCGTACCATACTGTCTTGATGACTACAGCTTTGTAATACAGCTTGAGGTCCAGAATTGTGATGCCTCCAGCTTTGGTTGTATTTTTCAGGATTTCTTTGGCCACTTGGGGTCTTTTCTGATACCATACAAATTTTATGCATGTTTGTTATAGCTCTGTAAAGAATGCTGGTGTTATTTTGATAGAGATTGCATTGAATATGTAGATTGCTTGGGGTAGTATCAACATTTTAACAATTTTTGTTCTTCTAATCCATGATCATGGAATATTTTGCCATTTTTGTGTGTGTCTTCTTTAATTTCTTTTATAAGTTTTTGATAGTTTCCAGTGTATAGATTTTTTACCACTTTGGTTAGGTTTATTCTTAAGTATTTTATGGGTTTCAATGTAATTGTAAATGGGATCAATTTATTATTGTCTCTTTCTGCTGCTTCATTATTGGTGTATAGAAATGCAGCCAATTTGTGCACATTGATTTCATATCCTACGACTTTGCTGAATTCATGTATCAGTTCTAGTAGCTTTTTGGTGTAGTCTTTTGGGTTTTCCATCTAGAGTGTCATGTCATCTGTGAAGAGTGGAAGTTTGAATTCCTCCTTACTGTTTCTGATGCCTTTTATTTTTGTGTGTTATCTGATTGCTGAGGCTAGGACTTCCAACACTAAGTTGAATAACAGTAGTGAGAGTGGACATCCTTGTCATGTTCTTGACCTTAGGGGGAAAGCTCTCAGTTTTTCCCCATTGAGGATGATATTAGCAGTGGGTATTTCATATATGGCCTTTATGATATTGAGGTATGATCCATCTATCCAGACTTTCTTGAGAGTTTATATCAAGAAAGGATGCTGTATTTTGTCAACTGCTTTTTCAGCATCTATTGAGAGGATCATGTGGTTCTTATCCTTTCTTTTATTAATGTGATATATCACATTGGTTGATTTCAAGATATTGAACCAGCCCTGCATCCCAGGAATAAATCCCACTTGGCCATGGTGAATAATTCTTTTAATGTATTGTTGGATCTGGTTGGCTACTACCTTGTTGAGAATTTTTGTATCCATGCTTATTAGGGAAATTAGTCTGTAGTTCTCCTTTTTAGTGGGATCTTTATCTGGTTTTGGAATCAAGGTCATGCTGGACTCAAAAAATGAGTTTGCAAGTTTCCCTTCCATTTCTATTTTTTGGAACACCTTCAAGAGAATAGATGTTAACTCTTCTTTAAATGGTTTGTAAAATTCCCCTGGGAAACCATCCGACCCTGGACTCTTGTTTGTTGGGTGATTTTTGATTACTTATTCAATTGCTTTACTGGTTATGGGTCTCTTCAATTTGTCTATTTCTTCCAGATTGCCCAATTTGTTGGCATATTATTGCTCATAGTATTGCTCTTATTATTGTATTTATGCAGTGTTGATTGTGATCTCTCCTCTTTCATTCTTGATTTTATTTATTTGGGTCCTTTCTTTTTTCTTTTTGATTAATATGACTAGGGGTTTATCAATATTGTTAACTTTTTCAAAGAACCAGCTCCTGGTTTCATTATCTGTTCTACTGTGGTTTTTTTTTTTTTTTTTTTTTTTGATACCATTTATTTCTGCTCTGATCTTTATTATTTCCCGTCTTCTGCTGGTTTGGGGCTTTATTTGCTGTTCTTTTTCCAGCTCTTTTAGGTTTAAGGTTAGATTGTGTATTTAAGACCTTTCTTCCTTCTTTAGGAAGGCCTGGATTGTTATATACTTCTCTCTTATGACTGCTTTTGCTGCATCCCAGAGGTTTTGGGCTGTGGTGTTATCATTTTCATTGGCTTCCATGTACTTTTTAATTTCCTCTTTAATTCCTTGGTTAACCCACTCATTCTTTAGCAGGATGTTCTTTAATCTCCAAGTATTCATGGTTTTTTCAAATTTTTTCTTGTGGTTGATTTCAAGTTTCATAGCATTGTGGTCTAAAAATATGAAAGGTATGATCTCAATCTTTTGGTATTGTTGAGGGCTGATTTGTAAACCAGTATGTGATCTACTCTGGAGAACGTTCCATGTGTACTCAAAAAGAATGTGTATTCTGCTATTTTAGGATGAACTGTTCTGAATATGTCTGTTAAGTCCATCTGGTCCGGTGTGTCATTCAGAGCCATTGTTTCTTTGTTGATTTACTGCTTAGATAATCTGTCCATTACTGTAAGTAGTATTTTGAAATCCTCTACTATTATGGTATTAGTATCATGTTTGTGATTAATTGATTTATATATTTGGATGTTCCATGCTGGAGGTGTAAATATTTACAATTGTTATATTTTCTTGGTGGATAGACCCCTTAATTACAATGTAATGCCCTTATTCATCTTTTGTTCGTCTTTATTTTAAATTCTAGTTTGTCTGATATAAGTATGGCTATACCAGCTTTCTTTCAATGACCATTAGTATGATAGATAGTTTTCCGTCCCCTTACTTTCAATCTGCAGATGTCTTCAGGTCTCAAATGAGTCTCTTGTAAGCAGAATATAGATGGGTCTTGTTTTCTTATCCATTCTGATACCCTGTGTCTTTTGATTGGAGCATTTAGTCCATTGACATTTAGAGTGAGTACTGAAAGACATGAATTTAGTGGCATTGTGTTGCCTGGTGAGTTGATGTTTCTGGTGATGTTCTTTGATCCCTTCTACTCTTTGATGCTTTTGGTCCTTTTTGTTGTTGTTGTGTCTTTTCTCCACTCACAGAGGCCCCCTTAAAATTTCCTGCAGGGCTGATTTAGTGGTCATGAAGTCCTTTAGTTTTTGTTTGTCTGGGGAACTCTTTATCTCTCCTTCTATTTTGAATGACAACCTTGATGGATAAAGAAGTCTTGGCTGCATATTTTTCTGATTCAGCACATTGAATATATCCTGCCACTCCTTTCTGGCCTTCCAAGTTTCTGTGGATAGGTCTGCTGTGAACCTGATCTGTCTTCCCTTATAGGTTAAGGACTTTTTTTTTTCTCTTGCTGCTTTCATAATTCTTTCCTAGTTTGTCTATTTTATGGATTTAACTATGATATGCCTTGGTGATGGTCAGTTTTTGTTGAATCTAATGAGAGTTCTCTGTGCTTCTTGGATTTTGATGTCTGTGTCCTTCCCCAGGTTAGGAAAGTTTCTGCTACAATTTGCTCACATAAACCTTCTGCCCCCTTTTCTCTCTCTTCATCTTCTGGGACTCGATGATTTAGATGTTATTCATTTTTAATAAGTCACTGAGTTCTCTAAGTCTTGTATTGTGATATTTTGCTTTGTCTCCCTCTTTTCTTTCTGCTTCATTATTTTCCAAATTTTATCTTCTAAATCACTGATTGATGGCTCTGCTTCATGCATCCTTGCCGTCGTGGCATCCATTTGAGATTGCATCTTGGTTATATCATTTTTAATTTCATCCTGACTAGATTTTATTTCTTTTATGTCAGAAGAAAGGGAGTCTATGCTTTTTTTTCAACCCCAGCTAGTATTCTTATTATTGTGGTTCTAAAGTCTAGTTCAGACATCTTGTTTATGTCTGTGTTAATTTAGCCCCAGACTGTCATTTCTTCCTTTTCTTTCTTTTGTGGTGAATTTCTTCATTTTGTCATTTTGGCAGAAGAAAAAAAAAAGTTAAAAATGTTAAAAAATTAAAAACAAAATAAAAAATAAAGCTATATCCTAGGTGTGTTTTGGTCTGCTTGTTGAAAGAAGCTTTCAATAGATCAAAATAGAATAGATCAAAAAGGGGAAAAAAAGAAAAAAGGTAAGAAAAAAAATTAAAGATTAAAAAAATTATATAATAAAATAGAATAAGATGAAATAAAGAAAATTAAATGGATTAAAAAATTTTAAATAAAGAAAAAATAAAAATAAATTTTTCTCTTTCTGTATCCAAGAATGAGGAAGAAAAGAAAGGAAAAAAGAATACAAGAAAACAATTTAAGCAAAAACAGAAGCAAAGAAAAATAACATATAAATGAACCAGCAAACAGTTACATCCAGTTTCCCTTAGAAGTGAAACTATGAAGCACTCTATATTCCATACACTAAGCATGTGGAGGGACTTGCACTAGTCTTCTAGGGGATGTGCTTGGAGGGTGCAGTTGGGTGGGGCTTGGTGCAATGTCTCCATTCTCCAGTACACACTTAGCTTACTGGGGTGGATCAGTGTGGCACATATGTGCATGTGAGCATGTGTGTGCATGGGAGAAGTGGAAATGGCTTCACCCAGCTTTGTAGTCTCTGGCACAGGAACTTCACACTCTCACTGACCTGCAATCAAGCACCCCTCCTTTGTCTCAGGACACTGTCCACTCCCCGCCTCTACCCTGTCCATATCCAAGCTCTCTGCCTGGCAGGCAGCACCCCCCTCCAGCGTTTTATCTCAGATGGGGTTGTGTTTCAAAACACCATGCTTCAGGGACCTCTGCAGCGTAGACTTACACAGACTCTCTGGGGGAGGGCCTTGCTGAGCAATGGCCAGGTGCCCACTTGCCCCATAAAAACATTGTGCGATTGCACAGCGGCAGAGGTTCAGAGATTATGGCAAAGCACAACATACATCTGACTCCAGGTTTCACTGCACTCTGTCATCTTTATCCCAATACCGGCAAACCTGGCTGCTTTCTGGGGTCCTCAGGGACCTTTTCCTGTGGGGAGGCCCTATGGCCTCTACCAAATGCACTGCAAGCAGGGGAACTGCTTCTCCCTGTGTGGCACATAGACCCCTCAGACCACACTGCCTGTTCCTGGGAATTCACCCTACTTCCTCACCAGAGCACTGCCATGCACTGAGCTCCAAAACTTCAGGCTCTGCACTCCATTGTTTATAGAATCCTGGTGGTATTGAAACCCTCTCCCTCCTTTCCATTAATGGTTTTGGGGAACAGATTTCTTGTTTAGTCCCCTGCAAGTGTCTTGACTCTTTCTCTCTCTTTCTTTCCAGCTACTTTCAGGGGAGTGCTTTTCTTGCACGATCCCAGTGAGCTGCACTGTCTCCCTTTCCCTTTCTCTGTCCTCTCTCCACAAAACAGCTCCCTACCCCCTGTGACTTTTGTCTCCCCCAGTTCACCTCTCTGCACCAGGTACCTGCTGAGTTCTGTGCCTCAAGTCATGCAGATTGTTGTGTTAATTCTCAGATCAGTTTCCTAGGAGTTCAAAATGCTTTGGTGCTGATCTGGCTGCATTTCAGGGATGAGACAAGCTCAGGATCTCCATGCTGCTCTGCCATCTTAACTCCTCCCCTATATTTAATTATATTCAAATTTTTCAATGTTTATTTATTTTAGCGAGAGACAGAGCACAAGCAGGGAAGGGGCAGAGAGAGAGGGAGACACAGAATCGAAGCAGGCTCCAGGCTCTGAGCTGTCAGCACAAAGCCTGACATGGGGCTTGAACCCATGAACTGTGACATCATGTCGTGAGCCAAAGTCGGATGCTTAACTGACTGAGCTATCCAGGTACTCCTAATTATATTTAAATAAATTGTTAAGTTGGTAAATGTTGGTAAATCATCTTATGTTAAAGCAAAGTCTGTGGAATTTTTGCCATCCCATATAGAATTTGCAGCTACAGAATCTGAGTTACCTATGGGGGTTAATATATATATGATATTATATTTAAATATAATAATAAAAATAATAATTATTATTGTTCACTATAGACATGCAATTTCTAAAGAATCTGTTACCCATGCAAAAACTCCAGTGTGTGTACATATGGTAGCCATCTTAAATGCTTTAGTAGAGTTTGGTACGTGGGGGAATTGAAGAACACTGGAATTGGTTATACAGTAAACAGTGTTGCGATTTAAAAGAGTCTCAGTCTAATCAGGCAACAAATGTCATAAGAGTGTGTAGCTTTATGTCTCCTGTTTCTCAAACTTCTCATGTAAATGAAGAGAACATAGAAACCACAGTTGGTGGAAATGACTTGCAGGAAAATCCATGAAGACTGTTAAGTAACAGGAGAGTCTTATCTTTCATAATGTCTAGAAATGTAAAATCTTTTCCACTAACTGACTTTTATGCATATTTCTAAAGAGGCTGCCTCATTATTGCCCAGAAAAAAATGATTTTACTTTTTGTTTATCTAGGCTAGTTAATCTTTCTTTCCCCACGTACTTAACTTAATGCTGATTCTGGGCACAGTGTTGCTTGCTCTGTGCAGTGTATGGAAATCCTCAATAGATTTATAATTAAGTTAGAAAGTGAATATAGCACACCTGAAATGTAAAATAATGGTATCAATCTTTTAGTCATAAAGTACACTGATTAATTTTAAAACATTTCCTGAGTTCTATTCTTTACCAAGCAGGGTGTAAGCATTTCTCTTTGTTATCTCCTATTTTTCTCCAGATTCACTACTTACTCTTTTCCACTGCCTCTGGGCACACACAGATTGTATCCATCCAGGATTTCTTGCCTTCTAGCTTCCTGTAAGGTTTAGCCAATGGGAGACACTGGCATGAGACTGAGGGTGGGAAAAGAATGAAGGTGTAGTCTCCTGGTTTCCTTCTTTCTGGATCATCCTAGATGGGCTGCTTTACTAATGGAGCTACTATCATTATGTTCTAGTAAATTCTGTATACCCTGCCCCTTCAGGGTGTTAATGGCTCCCAGCAGTTGCTGGTTCTACAGTACTGCACTGTCTTCTGTTAAGGAAAACATAAACCTCATCCATGGCTTTGCAAATAGTCGCTAAAATTCAATATAAATTACCAATTTTAATGTTCTGTCTTTTCTGTCTGGACCTGAACTCATACAAAGGCCAATTGGAGAGATATCTGGCCTTTAAGGAGAAGATAAGGCATATATTTCAACGTAAATATGACAATACAGAATTTGTTAAGTATGACAAGACAGGGATTGTTAATGTAACAGCAAGAATAGTAAACTTGGAATTAGGTTATATAGATTGTCATTCCTGCTCTTCTTCTAATTAACTGTGAGTGCTTGAGCAAGACATGTTACCTCTTCGGATGTCAGTTCCTTAGGTGTATAATGAAAAGGATAAACTGGATGTGTTCAAAGATTCTGTCCAATGTCAAGATTCTATGACTGTATGCTTTTTTTTGAGTGCTGCAAGAGAGTAGCAGCTAAAGTACCATGGGAACCTAGAGAAACATTTATAAACTGGCACTAAGACCACTAAGAGCTATGAAATTTCTGAGGAAGAAGAGATTGCTGTGGTGAGGGAAAGCTTCATAGAATAGTTAGTACATGGGAAATATTTGTTTCATCTGTTGGATTAGAAAATCATTAAGTTGGTGAGTTAAGTGTTGGTAAGTCATCTTATGTTAAAGCAAAGCCTATGGAATTTTTGCCATCCTGTATAGAATGTTGCAGCTATAGAATCTGACTTACCTATGGGGGTTAATATGTGTATGGTGCCTGGTGTCCCCTGAGTTGTCTCTGCAGAGACCCCTGTCTCCACTTTAAGATATCTAGGATCACCCCTCTTCCTGCTGAGCCTGTACCTCTGCTGCTTCTAGAATTCCCATATAATACCCTCTCCCTCCCATGTCACATGGCACTGAATTTCCCCAAACTCACCAGACAGCTTATAGATTTCTTTGCTGCTAATGACTCAGACTCTTCCTGAAGTGAATTTGAAGCTCTAAGAGAGCCTCACTGTGTTGGGCAGGAATAGAGGAAGATAATGTGCTAGAGGAGGACTCCTGGAGACAGAACTTGTGTGACTACCAATTAAATTGCCATTTAAGAAAATATATTGAGCAGCTGCTACTTCTTGGGCACAATGATAACCGAGAACTTAAGTCTAGGAAACTTAGAGAAAGGCTAATAATAGTATCTTAATCTAATGTTGTAAGTACTGCAGTATGGCTGCCTGGGTTATGAGGGGAAAGCAGAGAGCCCACATAACTCAGTTTGATGGTGGGCTAGGAAGGAATCATAGAAAGCTTTCTATAAGAGACAATGCATAAGTTCAATCACAAATGATGTACAAGCGTTACTTACATGAAGAAGGAAAGGATAGATGTTTAATTCAATGAGAATAGGATGACTGAAACCTCAAAGTATAAAATAGCAAGAGATGTATCTGAATTGTATGTGCACAGGTGTATCACATGAACAAAGAGTGGCTTGTCTATCAGGAGTCTAAAAAAAAAGTGGAGGAGTATCCTATTAAGTGTTAATTGAGGCTTCATGGTCTGTCCTGGGAACTACCCATCCAAAATAGTTTTATTTGTTGTGAAATGCATTTTAATCCACGAAGTCAATCTATTCAGGAGATTGTAAGTGTAGTAGGTGGGGAAGTTGAGGTTCCCTTTGCAGCATTATTTCCCACACATTCCCTGGCAAGGGGCCCTGACAAATAGCAATATAAAAGCTTCACATCTTTTAATCAATATATAATGGAATAATGTAATTCCACCCATAGATAACTTGAGAATCATACTGACTTGCCAAAGATGGGGAGATTGATTCCCTCAGTCAAAAAAAAAAGTCCATATGTAGGGGAAGCTGGGTAACATGCTCTGGCAGTTTTCTCTGGGTTGCAGAATTGTTGCTGTTTTTCCTCCCCTCTTGTTTTTAATGAGTGCCTGAGAAATACTTTGACTCCCAGGGCTTTGTAGGAAGAAAAAAAAAAAACAGATTTAATGCTATTTTGAGTCTTTAGACACATTTACACATCCTCCATCTGCTTGGGAGGGAAAAAATTCAGATTCCAATAACAAAAATTGTACAGGTCTTCCTTGAGGCAACAGAAAATGCATGTGATAAGGGAATAGCCATGAAGTGCAAAGGCATATTTAGGTCTTAGCGCTTATTGACTGGAGCTGCAAAGAAGATGTGAAGGATGTGTGAAAAATGCCAAATAAAAGAGCTTGAGTAACATACAATATGGATAAGAAAATGTGCTTTAAAGGAAATGCAACTGTCACAAATGAACGTGGTGGGTGGAAAAGAAGGGGGGCCAAGGGAGGAGAAGCGTATGACAAGAATGAAGATAAGCAAGTCTCTTCTTGCAAGCTTGGCTCAGAGAAACAATATTCTTCAATTATTGGTGTGCATGACATTCATCCAAAATACAATTTAAAATGTAAGAATCCTGAATCAGATCTTCCTTCTACCTTGCCAGCAATGAGGCATATTTCAATCTTACAACAACTAAAACCCATAATCAATGCGAAAGGTGGTCAGGACAGCTGCAATATGCAGTCCTGAGGGAAGGCTGGAAACCACAAAACCCTGCAGTTCCCCGTGAGGCGGGCACAGGGCATGTTGTGCCAACAATCACATTCAGGGCAGACATTTGATGGGAAGTATATTAAATGTGTGTTACCACTCATGAAGACCTTCTGGGATGAAGTATTGCATGTGTTTGGGGTTGGTTTATAGCCAATCTGGTGGACTTGTGCAGCACATTGTGAAATGTCACTTTTCTATTTAAGCTCTGAAAGGGCATTGGTTTCACATGTTTGCCAGTTGTCATTTTCATGCTATTCTACAGTGTAAGCCCATCTGATTTATAGCATATACCTTGTGTGCCAGCTATATATAACAGTCCCTAAAGTAGTACCTGCCCAAGTGTTTAGGATCTTAAAGACGTTTTTAAAGTCTTTCCCCTCCCTCCCCGACCTGTTCATAGTATTTACACCATAGGTCTGAAAGATGTGAAGGAGGACTGCTTAAAATCCCCATCATTTGGGGGATGTGGATTTTTATGAGATTCTCGCATTTGAGATTCATGTCATACATGAGAAATCTCCATTAGTCCACCCCTGGGCTTGGTGAAACAGGAGGGCGTGTACAGAAGGAATATCTTGGCCAACAACCAGCTTACACAGGCAAAGGCCATGCCTTCTCACATGGTAGGTGGCTCACCGGATCTCCCTTGCTTATGACCCCCACTTGCTTTCTGCTACCCATTCTGCTAGCACCCCCAGCGCAACTCAGCCACTGTGTAACCTTCAGCCCTGACGTGATGAGTGTTCCTGTTTCTTACACAGCTTGGTGTGGGGGAAATCTGGGGACACATGTCCTGGTTTACTTGGCGTCTAGGAAATCCAGTAACTGGATACCGTCTGCACTGACAGGTTCATACTACATTTCTTTCTGGATGGAACTAAAGGAAGTTTCCTGACATTAAATGTATGTTTTCAGTATAGGCATTAAGAGGTGTTTTTTATTTGCTGGTTTGTTTGTTTTTTAGTAGCACTCAATCACAAGTATTTACTGTACTCTTCATAGGTGCCACACACTGTTAGAATTATAAACTATAACTGAGGCATGACTACTATTCCTGAGGAAGATGGATACAGGTGGTTATAATTCAAAGAAGACTGCTATCAGTTCAGTACCATAAGAGACAAACCCTTGATGACAAGCATAGAAAAGTGAGCATCAAATCTGTGAGCATCACAGAAAATTCTAGGGGAGGCACCTTTTGAGGTAGGTCTTGAGGGATGGATGGAATTTCAGAAGGAAAAACTGGTAAGAATGTGAATCCAGGTGGAAGAAATAGAGTAGGCAAGAGCATGAAGACAGGATATATTTAGTTTGCAAAAATTGTGATGATTTTGCTAGAACAGAGGATGCAAAGAGAAGAAATTAGGTAGGAAAGATAAGTTAAGAACATTGGTCTTGAAACATGTTGACTCAGGGAGTAACACATCAAGACATGGAAGCTTAACTATTGGTGATTAAGATGTATGGTCGTTCTCAACTGGAGGTGATTTTGTCCTACAGGGACATTTTTCAAGGTCTTCATACACTTTTAGTTGTCACAACTACATGAGAAAAGGGAGAAGAATGTCGTGGATAGAGTCCAGGATGCTGCTAACAGTCCTACAACTTCTCGTACAACAAAGAATTACATGGTCCCATATGTCAGTGGTGCTGAGGTTGAGGAACCCTGAAATGGAATAAATGGGAAGTTGATTGCTGTAAGGGGAAAACAAGAGTCAACGTGCATTTGAAAGCATCCAGCAAGAGGAGAAAGGATATTGACAGGATAGTAGCAGTAAAAATAGAAAAGGGGAGACAACTGTATATTTAATATTTAAAGGTAAAACCAGCAAGTTTTGGCAATAAATTGCCTCTGGTGAGGCAGAAGGAAAGAATAAGAAGTAAATTCAAAAATTTGAACTGTTTTGGGGGTGGTGGTAGGGAGACTATTTTGGATCTTCACAGAAATTAAGGACTCAGCAAGAACTGTCTAGCAGGAAAAAGCAATATATCCTTTTGTTTTACAACTTGGAATCATATAAATCTGCGTTCAAATTCCCAACTTCTCCATTTACTAGTTGTATGGTTTGCACAAGTTTCTTTGGTTCTCTGGGGTATTTCCACGTTAGTAAAATAATAATAATACATCTCCCTCACAGGTCCCCATGAACATAAAATCAGATTGTATCTATAGAAAACATTGCCAAGCACTTAGTTTTGCCTCATAAATGTGGCTATTTTTGCTGCCACCAGCTGATGCCCCCAAGAGTTAAAGCCACCAGTTTTAGTGGTTTGGAAGAGATTTTGGCAAATAACTTGTTTTGCATGGAAGTTCTACTCTGTGCTTGGACTGGAAGAACTACATGGGAGCTATTTATTTATTTTTTAATGTTTATTTATTTTTGAGAGAGAGCATTCAAGCTGGTGAGGGGCAGAGAGACTGAGGGAGACAGGATCCAAAGCAGGCTTTGTGCTTTTGACGCAGAGCCCAGTGTGGGGGGTCAAACTCATGAACTGTAAGATCATGACCTTCACCAAAAGCTAGATGCTTAATCAACTGAGCCACTCAGGCGCCCCCTACGTGGAAATTATTTTTGATGTTGTGTGTATGGCCTCAAGTATAACTCTTGGCAACAACTCTAACTAAAGAAATGAAGAGCAGGGGTTGTTGAGTGGTGTTGAGACTCCACTCGTATGATCTAACGATGAGAGAAGACTGACTGAATGTGTTATCGAATACCTACTCTACATAAACACTCAGAGAAACAAAGCATTGTTTGCAGCATGAATAAGAAGGAATAACAAATGAATCATAAATATCTTGTGGTCAATGAGAGGCAAAGATAGCACTTAAAATCACTTAAAAAGTAATTGGACTTGACTTCACTTTTTGAAAATGTAATGGACTTGAAAGTTTTCCTTTGGTGTAAAAATATTGCTGTATTATAATATACTGCTATACTAAAAAACATTTGTTATTTGAAATATGTAATATATACTACTTTTTTATCTTTCTAGCTGGCCATTTTAATTTCTCAGGAAATGTATTTTTTCATTTTCTATTCAACCACACATACATGTTTCTGTATGCTTAAGAGGAAGAATACATCTTGCTGAAAGAAACTACTAGATCCACCTTTAAGAGTTTTATAGGGTGCCCCATCGCTATGACCTGTGAACAGTGGAAGTATATTCAGCAGACGTATGATTAAGGTGACATATGGACTTTTAAAAGTGTTTAGATTAGCTGACTCCTTTTCAGACTCTGAATTTGTTGCCTTCATGTTGATGTCTTCTTTCTGCTACCATTCTCCAAGATTTTATGCATTTATTGGTTGTATTATAGACTGCCTTTATGTTGAGATTTTTTTAGGTACTTCACAGAAAATGGATGTTTAGTGAAAGAAAATAGAGGAGTTAACAAACAAGGAAAAGACCGAAAGAAAAGAAATAGGGAAAGATCTGGGAAGAAGTGCTAGGTAGATGAAAAGGGAAAGGTAAGTAGGAAGGAAAGCAGAGCTAGGTGGTTGGGTGCAAGGCCCTGTTATCTCCAAGACAGACCAGATGGGTTTTGAAGGTACTGAGGACTCTCCGCAGATCCTTTCAGTTCTTCTAAGATCAGTGTTCCCTCTTCAATTTTATCATCTCTTAGTTACTGTGGTGTGTGTGTGTGTGTGTGTGTGTGTGTGTGTGTGTAACTATTTAATTCTTTAAAGTTTCATTGAGCACCTCTGTGTTGGATAATTACGGCTCAAAGTCATAACTAAATTAGTAGGAGTTTTTTCATCCTTTTACATTTACATAAAAATTTGTAAATTAAATAGATATGTTTTTTTCCTGGTTAACAATCTTTAACCATGGGACTAACATTTGCCAAAGAAGACTCTTACTGAGAATGTGGAAAATATTGTTCAGCCAGCCATTTCTTCCTAAAAATCTTCCACAGAAGGTGACGCATTCTCTTTGTTACAAAACATCATTTTCTTTGCAGTGCCTGTGATGCCATTCAATGGTATGTTCAGTATTGGCACATAATAGAAGTTCAATAAGTATTTTTTGAATAATAAGCACATTAATTCAAAATTGAGCTTATAGAACTACAAGGGAAGCATCTCCAGTATTTTAAGTTCCCCCATGAAAAAAATTCGTAATTGTATACTCACATATCTGAGAATGTACATATGCATATATATGCACATTTATGCATATGTATTCCTATAATGATATGCATGCACACACATATCCTGGACTTCTTTTGAAAGGTTTATGTGTGATGATACACTGTCTATAAAGTGTGTCTTTATGTTGCTATCCATTCAAGGCATGTATATCAACTCTACATATGTTGCACCATATGGCAGATCTTCAATGCCCATCTCTCAGTTTTATTCTTAGAGTCACTAAAGAAATGCCTCCTGAGATAAAGACAGTCTTAAAATAGGTCAGAGACCTCAGGAGTCAGTTTTTTCAATGATAAATCACATCATAAGGAAAAAGCCGAAAGTGGGAAATGCTGTTGTTAAATAAGCCAGTTTTCATAAGCAATATTCAAGCTACTGAGACTTCTCTTTCTTAACATACTGCTTTCACGAACACCTTTCCTACGCCTTCTTACTTTGGTTGATACTACCTAAGGATTGATAAATTTATATCTCCCAGAATCATGCAAGATGTAAATTTGAAGGATGCACAGAGCCCTAGTTTTAGCGTAACACAATGATAGGCAAATACATTGAATAGATGCCATATTTTATCTTCAGTACAAGCACATTTAGAGGGAAGTGGACTAAGAGATATTTTAATAATATTCTAGTTCAGACTCCAAGAAAATCAAACTTAAAATGAAACATACTATGTGACCACTTACTAATTCATTTCTAAAACTCACCATTTAACATATATTCCTCAATGACCATCTGCTGCAAGTTTTGTGTTTTATTCCATTTCAAACCACCTTATTTGTTGATATTATTATTTTGATTTTACAGATGAGTAAACTAAGGGATAATGAGTGACATTAGTAATTTACCTAAGCTCACTCAGCTAGTAAAAGGCAGAGATGGTGTTCAACAAAATTTTTTTCATCTATAAATAAATTAAATAATAAAGTTGCTTGGAAAGCATCTTCTAGTTTTTCTGATTCTTAAGCCTAATGTCTGCCTGGGATACATTGTACTGATAATGAATAATATAACCACCCTTCAGATGCTAATAAGCATCGAAGGGATTGCTAATTTTAAGAGCCCATTACAAATTTTAAGAGTCTGGCTTTTGATAGGCATGTGATCTCGTTAAGTATTCAAAACTACCATATGAGAGAGACTCACTATCCCCAGTTTACAGATGAGAAAAATATAGCTCACCAAAGTTTACATTTTTGTCCGGGTTTGCACAGCTGGTAAAGGAATTGTATAAATAATGTCAGACTAATGTCTGTCTCGTTCCAATCAGCTTTTTAATGTATCATTCATAAATATGAACAACTAAGGAGCATCAAACATTTAAGGAAACTAAAACAGAAGAGACCAAAACAAATAAATAAAACAAAGGAACTAAGAAGGAATACAAGGCCAAGAAAAAAATTTTAATTAAAAAATGTCTAATATGATATGTCAACTGTAGACATCCGAGATGCTTTTTGTTGGAATCCTTGTTTGTACAATAGGTGTTATCCATGGCTATCCTTCTCTTCCGGGAGGTGCGGGAAGGACCCAGCAAGCATACTTCAGTTCAGACCCATATAGTGTTGTTTCCTGCTTTGTGCAAATTGGCTACATAAGTTCCCAGATCCTTTGCCATCAAAAAACTTTTACATCCCGTACTTGTGATCCTTTGTATATTTTCAACTATTACTTCATCATTTGTTGTAACTTACGTGCTGTTTGGAAGATAAAGTTGTAAAACCGTCCTGAAAAATAAACCAAGACATACACTGAGCATTCACTATGTGCCAGGCATTGTGCCAGGTGCGAGGGGAGGGAGAAGCAAAGTCCCCATCTCTATTCTGGGGAGACACACTTGAAAATGTTAGGGGTTTTGCTGTGTTTGCTTTGCTATTTTATTATAAAACTTCATGTTTCATAACAAATAAGTAATGAAATAAAAAATAGAAGCAAGAGGCTCAGCTGGGAAAGGGGAACGGAAAAGATGAATTATGGAAGTCCTGACCAGCAGAAATTTCAGAAAGGAAAATCATTTTGGCGATAATTAACCAAAAAAAACCATTCCAGATATATTCCCCAAATGATAAATACACACTTCTGTATTGAAATCATTTATTGAGTCTCTAATACATTGATAAAAATAACAATAACAAGATGTGTTATCATAGAATTTCTGAATATTGAAGAAAAAGAGAAATATCCTAAAGATTGCCAGCAAGAAAAAAACAAGTCACGTATAAAAGACCAGGAATCAGAATAAATTCATATTTCTCAATGAAGGTTAGAAGCTTAAGGAAAATGATAAGTTAAATATTCTGAGAGGAAAATTGTTTCTAATATAGAATTCTAAACCCAGTAAATATGCCAAATATGTGTGTAGCTAGAATAGCGGCATTGGAAGAACCAACACGATCAGAAAATGTGTCTGTCACGGACTTTTTCTAGGCAAGCTATTGAAAGGATGATGTAAAGCAAGAAAGACATGGGATCCAGGAAAGAAGACTTCAACCTAGGAGAGAGGTTTGGGGAAATGTCAGGATGATGGCTGTGCAACAGGTATAGAAAGAATCAAGTCCAGGTTGAAGCAAGAGGATCAAAACGTCTAGGAGGAATATCTTTGAGAAAACAAAAGGTGCTCATGGATCACCTGATGTAAGAGCAGGGTCAGCAGACTATGGCCTGGGCCAAATCCTGCCCCTGCTTGTTTTTATAAATAAAGTTTCCTTGGACTATACTCCGTTCATGCATATATATTGCTACAATAGCAGAATCGAGTAGTTGTAACACAGACCATATAACCCACAAGGCCTGAACTGTTTACAGCCTGGCCTTTTACCAGAAAAAAAAAAAAATCCTATCCTTGTATTGGATTATTGAAAGATGTTTTACACTCTTGGGATGTGTTAACACTAGATATTTGGAAGAACAAAAACAAAACAAAACCCAGGACAATTATTAATGCTGAAGAAAATAAAATGTTAAACAAAGTTACTAATTATGTATTTTTTTAATTCTGACATATTTGTAATGAAAAGGTGACGTAGAAAAGGTGATTAGGAAAAGGTATAGGTGTTTCTTGAGGGTGGATATGTAAGGATGCTAGAATTCTTATCTCCCACAATAGCAAGTTGAAAGATAATATCTAAAACAGAAAAAAAAATTAAGGCAGTAAGGATGTTATTTAGCAATTGGGCAAATGCTGAAAGTGCCCCTAGGAAAGAAGAATCAAGGGTGAGAATGAGTAAAGTAAGGCAACCACTGTTTTGCAGTGTTATTTATGTAAATCACGCACATATACTACTTTGCTAAAAATAAAAATTAAATTAAAGGTATGGCAAATAGTATTAGGGAATCATTAAAATGCACCAAACCTCAATAGCGGTAAATTATTTGAATCTTGGTAGGATGCACTGTGCTTTAGCAAATATCTGTATTTGAAGGGCTCCTCTCATAGAAAGAAAACAAAGGACAGAAAGCATTGCTGAGGGGTTTAGGTGTGGATAAAATGACAGAGTTAAGCTGAAGAATCCCCACGTTGACAGCATTCAATCCAAGGCAACCTCCACTGTGCACATGTTCTAACATATGTTAAAATTTTCAATCTCTCATCTCTCTATTAGTTTTCATCCTCAGAGTCACCGAGGGGCCATTTTGCAGAAGGGGAATCTACTAAAATGGATCAGGGACTTGGTGGCAAGGAATCAATCCATTTTTTTAACATGGAAAAAGCATATGATTCAGTATTCTGTAAACAAAACAAACACTGTTCCCATACTCTTTGAATATATGAGACAATTATTTAAGTAACTTGTCACTTTTTATACTTTGAGAATATTGCATCTGTATTTTCTTCTGTATCCTTTCTATATCTTTGGTTTATGCAGCCAATATTCTTGATCAGAGAGCAAGATCATTCATTTTAGTTTATTTGGTTTTAAAAAATAAAAATGGCTACATTAAAGCGTAAATACATTAGTCTCATCACAGGCGAAAATTAGGCACCATCATCTGCCAGGTTTGTGATTTTTCACAAAGAGCCAGGTCGTAAGGAAATTAGATGTAAGTAGCTGTGAATATTTCTGTGCAAAGAATGTATACTTGGAAATGTGTGTGTGTGTATAAACCTATGTACATGTATATACATATATGTATACATATGTATGCACACATGTACAGACACATACACATACACGCAGTGTGTATGAGATTCTAGGAACAAGGTTTGAATGAATAGCTTCTTTTATTGTAAAATGATGCCATCTTTAGTATTTCTATAAGAAAAAAAATAAGTTTAAGCAATAAAAAATGGGCAGAAAAAAATAACAAGTGAAATTGTCATTTCCTTTTTCAACTCCACATGAAGTTGGTCTAGGACTGTGAGATTACAAAATAGGGAAGGAGTCTACATTGGAGTCCCCAGAGGACTTGCGAAAGGTCAGAACAGTATCTGGCTTTTCATGTGTGTTGTGCCTGGACTTTGTTACTCTGGTAAGATGCCTTTGTAGCACAACAAACTGGCAGTTTATCTTAAAATCTGTAGAGTGGATCGCAGTGCTGTTCACTAGAGTGAATGCTCGTCTTGCTTCTTATCTTGTTCCACATTTCCAAAGGGCTCATCCAAGCATTGATTTCCAAGGACGATTTGCTACAGATTAGCTTTTTTACTTTTTTCTTTTTTGACAGGGTGAACCAAAAGAGAGCCCCATGTATCCTATACCTGCTTCCCCAGCTTGGAGCAGGCCAGCCATTCATAATCTGGAGCACCATGTGTCCGCTTCAAAAAGCTCATGTCTTCTGTGTATGCATGGGGACAGCAAATTATGAGGCATTCTTTGTCTTTTACTCCCAATCGATTTCAGAGAACAGTTTGTGTGTGTGTGTGTGTGTGTGTGTAGCAAAAATCCCTTAAGTCCTCTGTGTGCTTTGCTATCATTGTTTAGGTGCTAAAGTGAAGTCAACGTGTCACCTAATCACTGCTTGTGGAAAGGAGTCATGAACTCAGAGAGACTGGCAATGAACAGTCAGGCAGGATTGCAATTTTGCCTTGTCATAGGGAGACTGGTTCAAAAGTGGGAGGAATGTATTTGCCAATAAAATGTACACCTCCAAATACCCATTGTTTACTTAAACTTCGTAGGCATATGCTCAATGGAGGGCATAAAAAAGACATTTACAGAGCTCATTGAAAACTGGCTTTAGGCAGCTTTTGCCACAGCAAAAGGAGCATATTAATCACATCGGTGATCACAATGCCTTCTGCACAGGGACAGTGGATGTGTTTGAGTGAACTCCAGGGTAAATAGCAGAAAATATTAAGCTTGCTGGAGACTTAGCTGCAAGGCTGTTCCTTGCTCCAGTGTAGGAGTTTCAGAGTCCTACCTGAAGCTTTGTTTACCTGGAGTACATAATTGAAATTTCAGTTCAATAACTTGTTGATTCAGTGAAGCAACAAACCTGACATTCTAATCAACCAATTATTTATTGGGCATTGTGAGAATGGATGATTTTGTAATAGGTCAAAACAGATCTCTGTTTTAGTTTTTCAAGTCCTTTGTACCTTGTAGCAATCAGGGCATCAAAGCAATTACCAAAATAGTAATTGCATCCACTTAAAGCACATGTTCTACCTTAACAATATATGCATCTTAAATTTGGACATTTAGGACAGCAGCAAAAGGCCACATGGAGGATTAAGCCCTAATTATGAAATGACCTGCATATACTTTATTAATAGGAAGCTTAGATGTAAACATTTGCCATAAATTTCAGATTTTACACAATGTGGTTCATGTTCACTATGCATCCTCCACGTGAGGGAGTTGGAGACCCTCTGATACTAGGGTCTCCTGGAGAATGTGTGGTCCTGGTGCCTGTCCCAGCCTGGTCTAAACCCACCTCTTGAACCATCCTAGTTTTTCATGGCCCTGCCTTTAACCACTTTACCTGCTTCTGTGTCACACCCTGGACGATGTTGGACAGTGCCATCAGTAAAGTTAGTAAGATGCTTACTTCCTCTGTCAGCAACTACAGAGCAAAGAGCTTTCTGCCTCATTTATATCAAGCTCTGCAACTGTATTTCTGTTGCAGTCATTAGTTTTATTCCTGAGAATCCATGTAAAATAGAACAAAGGAAGAATGGCTTATGAATACCTTCAGATGCCAGGAATTTTTACTGCTGTGGGAATAAAATCTTTGTGTGTGTGTGTGTGTGTGTGTGTGTGGTATTGGGATACTCTGGCTCCTTACACGTGCTCCTTAAGTCTTTGGTGGATGAGTGAATGAATGAATGTTTCTTAGTAAATGATTCACTTGCTTTTTTACTCTAGATACCTCTTATGCCCTCTAAGGTTGAAACAAAAGGCCTCATCCTGGGGCTGCCTGTTTCTTTTAGGCCTCTACTATTTGTATAGCCCATGCTTATTTCTTTTAGTTCTATATAAGCATTATGCTGGATAATTTGAGGGGTATGAGGAAATAGTCTAAACTGTGATCTTGTCAGTATTCAGGATATTTAAAATGTGTCAGGAAAACAAACCTTACATGACAAAACAATTAAAACAAAGCTGGAGGCATCATACCTCCAGATTTCAACTATATGACAAAGCTATAGCCATTAAAACCATATGGTGATGGCATAAAAACAAGCACATAGATCAATGGAACAGAATAGAGAACCCAGATATAAACACATGCACGTGTGGCCGACTAATCTTTGACAAGAGTGCTAAGAACGGAATAGGTCAAGGTGAGTCTCTTCAATAAATGGTGTTGGGAAAACAATATCCATATGCAGAAGAATGAAACTGAACCCCTATTTTATACCACTCACCAAAATTAACTCAAAATGGAGTAAGGACTTAAATGTAAGACCTGAAGCTATAAAACTCCTAGAAGAAAACAGGAAAAAGCTCCTGGTTAAGATTTTCAAGCAATCAATTGGTAATTATTTTTTTTTTTTTTGATAGGACACCAGAAACACAGGCAACAGAAGCAAAAATAAATGTGTGGAACCATATCAAACAAGAAGGCTTCTGCACAGCAAAGGAAATAATCAGAAATATGAGAAAAGCAACCTACAGAAAGGGAGACAATGTTTGCAAACCATATATCTGACAAAAGGTTAATAAAGGAACTGAATAGCAATACTGTAAAATAATCTGATTAAAAACAAATAATCTTATCAAAAAATGGGCAAAGGACGCAGACAGACATTTTTCCAAAGAAGACATGGAAATGTGCTCAACATCTCTAGTCATCAGAGAAATGAAAATCAAAACCCCAGTGAGGTATCACTTCACATTTGTTAGGATCGCTATTGCCAAAAAGACAAGATATAAAAAAACATTGGCAAGGATGTAGAAAAAAGGGAACTCTGTACACTGTTGATGGGAATGTAAACTGGTACAGCCATTATGGAAAATACGATGGAGGTTCTTCAAAAAATTAAAAATGAAACTACCATATGACCCAGCAATCCCAATTCTGGGTATCTGTCTGAAGGAAATGAAATCAGTCTCTTGAAGAGATATCTGTACTCCCATGTTTACTGCAGCATTATTCACAACAGTCAAGACATGGAAACAACCTAAGTGTTTATTGATGGATGAATGGATAAAGAAAATGTGCTGTATATATACACAATGGAATATTATTAGGTCATAAAAAAGAAGAAAATCCTGCCATTTGCAACAACATGAATGAATCCAGAGGACTTCATGCTAAGTGAAATAAGCCAGGCAGAGAAAGACAAATACTATCACTATCTAATCACTTACAAATACTATCACTATCTAATCAAATAGTATCACTATCTAATCACTTACTTAATTAAGTGATTAAGTAAGGGTATCACTTAATATGTGCAATCCTTAAATAAAGAGAAAAAATAGCCAATCTCATAGAAACAGAGAGTAGAATGATGATTGCCAGGGCTTGGGGGTCAGGGAAATGGGAAGATATAAGTCAAAGCATACAAACTTTCCTTTGTAAGATGAGTAAATTTTGAGTGTCTAATGTATGGCACGGTCACTATAGTTGATAATAATATGGTATTGTGTACTTGACATTTGATGAGAGTAGATCATAAGTGCTCTCACGACAATGACAAAAAGAGAGAGAAAAAATAACTATGTAAGGGGATGGATGTATTAATTAACTTGATCGTGGTCATCATTTCACAGTGTGTATGTATGTCCAATCATCACTTTAAATAAATACAATTTTATTTGTCAATTATTCCTCAGTAAATCTGGGGCAAAAGTGCTGAGGAACAAGGCCCTGCCAGACACTGGAATAGGAATTCAAAGTATAATTGGTGAGGTTGGGTAGTTTGGAGGAGGCCACATGACATGTAAGTGGGGTGTTGATGTGTGGGGAGGATTCACAGAAGTAGGAAGGAGAAGAAGAAGCTTTACTTTTTTAAAAAAAAAAATTTTATTTATTTATTTTAGGGAGATAGAGCGAGAGTATGAGCAGGGTAGAGGGAGAGAGAGACGATCCAAAGCAGGTTCCATGCTGTCAGTCCACAGCCCAGTGTGGGGCTTGAACTCACAACTGTAAGATCATGACCTGAGATGAAACCAAGAGTCAGACGCTTAACTAACTGAACCACCCAGGTGCCCCAGAAAAAACTTTTCAAGGTGAGAAATGGCATGGAAATGCCTGCCAAAAGAACAGTATCTCTCAGTCTCCCTCGCAAAGACTTCTTCTCTGACTTCTCCCATTCTGAGCTCCTTGCCCTCCAAATTGGGTGAGATTCCTGGGTGTTTCCATAGCTTTATGTACACGCTTCTATGAGAACACTTACATACCATATTCTCGTTGTTGGTTTAAGTTCTTAACAGTTGTGTGCCCAGTATCTGGATTAGTATCTGGCAAAAAGTTGGTAGTCAATATACTTTATGACTGGATACAAAGAAGATTGAATAAGGTATGGGAGATAAACACTAAAGGGCTTATAATGAGATAAAAGTACAAAAATTAAACTCCATGAATTCAAAGCTTTCAATAACTTCTCATTTGTAGAGAATAAAACAGAAATGCCTTAGTATTGACTGTGAGGATGTATAAGATAGTGATATAGCCTCCTTCTCTAAAATCACTACCTACCACTCTACCTGGTACTCACTCCATTCTAGCCACAATGGCCTCTTGGATGTCTCTAGAACTCACCAGCCATTCTCCCCACCTGGGGAATATTTCTTATTCCTTTGTCCAGAATGTTCTTCTGTTATTGGCATGGCTTGTACCTTCACGTCATTCAGTAATGCTCAAGTGCCCCCTTAGTAGAGGGGACCACCCTATCTGAAATAGCATTTGCTGATCACCCTGTTCTCTTGCCATGCATTTTGGTTTTCCCTGATTTGTCTGTTTATTGTCTGTTTTCTCTCCCTAAAATGTAATTTCTATGAAAGCAGAGACTTAGTGCCTAGCACATAGTAGGCACTCAATAACTATTTCTTGAATGAATAAATGAAAGAAGAATACAGAAGCAGGGCTAGATAGGTAGGTGAATTCTTAAGTATGAGAGCATCTTCATGAAAAGTGGTAGTTTATAAAAGCTTATTTTGCAGTGGCATGCAGAGTGGATAGAATGGGAGGGCTCAAAAAATCTGTACAGCTAATTAGGTGGCCTAAGTTGAGGGAAAGACACATACTATATAGTATCATGAATATGTGAAATCTTTAAAAAGAGAGAAAAAAAGCCGTCACGGTTGCCAGGGGCTGGGGATTAGGGAAACAGGGAAATATAAGTCAGAGGGTACAAACTTTCATTTGAATGAAATGAAATAAATTCTGAGGATCTAGCCAGGCCCAGCCTAGAGCAGAGGAGCAGAGACAGAATGTTTGGTCCAGCCAGGCAGGTGGCCACTAAGAGGTCTGATTCTCTTGGCATTTTGGAGATAGTCCCTATCAACCTTTCCCCACTGAAGAGACTGGGGACCTTTCAACAGTCCCAGGTTATCAGAAGGTAGTCCAGTCTCCTCCAGTGTTTTTACGTGCCATAAAGCTACAGAATTGTTCCATTAAATGCCTATCCCTAATCATGAAATTTGCATGCAGAAAGCACTTAGCTCGTTTGGAAGGAACCCTGAGGGCTAGAGTGGGCACTTAGCAGGGTAGGCAATCATGAGCTTAAAGAATTATGTTCAGTTGCACTAGGCAGATTTGAGTGCACTTCTGGAAAATAATTTAAATCTTCACTCTCAGACTAAGATGTACACTCTTCAAACCTTGTGCCTAGCAATCAGTCTCAGATCTAAGGTTCCCTGGATGATAGTAAGCCAAAGAACCTAACAGGTAGTCAGAGGATGTGGAAGGAGGTGTTTTCTTCTTTTTTTAGGTACCTCAAGCTAGCTCAACTCACAACCCCTTTGACCACCGAGCCTAAAGAGGGATTTTGAGTCTGTTATACAGGAATTCCAGTTTGGCCTTAAAAAACACTTTGTTTTTTCTAATTGCCACGTAGTATTCCATTGTGTATATAAACCACAATTTCTTTATCCATTCATCAGTTGATGGACATTTAGGCTCTTTCCATAATTTGGCTATTGTTGAGAGTGCCGCTATAAACATTGGGGTACAGGTGCCCCTATGCATCAGTACTCCTGTATCCCTTGGGTAAATTCCTAGCATGCAACATGGATGGAACTGGAGAGTGTGATGCTAAGTGAAATAAGCCATACAGAGAAAGACAGATACCATATGGTTTCACTCTTATGTGGATCCTGAGAAACATAACAGAAACCCATGGGGGAGGGGAAGGAAAAAAAAAAAAAAAAAAAAAGAGGTTAGAGTGGGAGAGAGCCAAAGCATAAGAGACTGTTAAAAACTGAGAACAAACTGAGGGTTGATGGGGGGTGGGAGGGAGGGCAGGGTGGGTGATGGGTATTGAGGAGGGCACCTTTTGGGATGAGCACTGGGTGTTGTATGGAAACCAATTTGACAGTAAATTTCATATATTAAAAAAAATAAAATAAATAAAAAATAAACATAAAAAAAAAAAAAAAAAAAAAAAAAAACCACTTTGTTTTAAGCCTGCTTGAAAGCAGTGCAAAGCAAGTAGACTATTCATTTACTATCTGTACCTCACTGAATTTTCTTTTAAAAAGAGTCCTGGTTTGGCCTTCTGTGGGGTGTTTCCTTTTTCATAAATAAAAGGCACAAGGAAAGAAATGTGACTACCTGACAATGTGAAAAGCACCCCAAGTGGATTCTGCAGATGAGCTAGAAATGACAGGTGAACACTGTGTCTTAAAGTCACCCCAGGGGATTCTGTCTCTGATGTGAAGGAAACAGCAGGGTCCATCCTTTCTGATTTAGTCTTTGACAGGCTGCTTTTCTGACAGTGGCTGCAATGTACTAAGTTCTGGATTGGGAAAAGGATAACGGCTGAAGGGTGCCAATTGCCAATTGCAGGGGAAAGGAGGGGGTCCGAGGAGCTACTGAGATGAAATATGCAAGAGGTTGAAATTGGGAAAACCTCTCCAAAAGCAGACTAGGATTTAACTTTGCAAATGTCAGAACCTTTACTTTGATGGTAATGTTTATGGAATGAATGAAGACACTGAATTATAATGCATCTCTTTGTAGATGTAGTTTTAGTTAAGGACTGACACATTCTCACAGATATGAACTTAGGGGATTTAACAATGGGCATTAATAACATCTTTAGTAGTTGGCAAACAATAAAAGCAGTTGTTTACCACCTGTGTGTTTGTGGGTTTTTGTAAACTATTTAATCCTGCCTGTGGAGAAATAAGAAAATAAAAATCAAGATTCTCCTCCAAATGCTCAGGGAATATCACAGCTCATACCAAGAAAATGTAGGAATGGAAATTTCCACAGTTGTCAGAAACACATATACACAGACTACTTGCTTCAAAAACAAAAATTTTCAGGACAAATATAGATATCAGAGTGGCAATGGAAAGATAGCTAAAACTCTAATTTGCATCTAATATCTTTTTAAGGGGAATCTAGAAATACCAAATAAATAGATCTGCCCCCTTGATTGCCTTAGGTCAAGATTTTGAGACACAGCTCTGGTTCCATTTCTTTTCTATAGATATAAAGTATTTTTTATCCTCCAAACTCCTTATGTTGACACCTTAAATGAATTTATTTACCCCAGGATACACAGTTTATTCTTAGAAAACAGTGTACTAGGTTTCTTCAACATACCTATTAGCTAACTAACTATTGTAATGGATATATCGTCTTTTTTTTAACCCCATAGTTTTCCTTCAAATGGAAATCAGTGAACTAGATGATATATTTAAGTGCACAGCCAGCAGATGGTCAGGCTGAGATGAGAACATATGGTTGAATATATTGTTTGGTTCAGTCTTCCATTGGCACAGAAGGAATATCCATCTTAATATTCCCCTTTAGCACCTGGGTAAAGAGGGTAAAAGATTTCCCTTGATTCTCGGAAATTTCTATGGCCATCATTGAAAGAACTTTACTATTTCACATCTATAAAAATATTTGAGTTGGGCATTTAAAAAAAAACCAACCACAAAGAAAGTCTAGCATGAAGACTTCTCTCCTTCTTTTAAAAATCAACATATTAAAAAACTAAAAAAAAATCAACATATTGAGGTACACTTTAAATATAATAAAATTCACTAATTTTAGCTATTTCAATTTCAGTGATTTTTGGCAAGTGTAGTTCTGTAACCACCACTAAAGTCAAAATATGGAACAGTTCCATTATCCCTAGTTCTCTCATTCCCATTTCAGCCAACTCCCTCTCATTACTTTAGCCTCTGTCAACCAGTGAAGTGCTTTCTGTCACTATGGTTTTGCCTTTTCTACAATTATATATAAATAGATATCCCACCATATGCATTCTTTTGAATCTGGCTTCTTTAACAAAACAAATATTTTTGAGATTCATCCATGTTTTTTGTTTGTCTCTTTTTATTGGTGGGTACTTTTCCATTGTATGGGTATACAGCAGTTTGTTTCTATACTCCTCAGTTGATGGACATTTGGGTTGTTTCCAGCTTGGGGCTATAATGAATAAAGCTGCTATGAACATTCATGTCCAAGTATTTGTGGTGATAGAAAAACAGATTTTTTTTCCAATTTCCTTGAATGAATCCATAGGAGTAGATTTGCTGGGTTGCATCAGTTGTCCCTTTTTTCTTTTTGGTCTTAAGGATTTTTAAAACTTGAGGTGAAATTCCCATAACCCCAAATTAACCATTTAAAGTAAGCAAGTCAGAAGGATTTAGTACATTTACAAAACCATGCAACCACCAGCTCCAGCTGGTTCCAAAATGTCTTCATCGCTTTGATTCATGAGGCACTTCCCATTAACACAACCCCCAACAACCACCTACCTGCTTTCTGCCTCTATGGATTTACCTAACCTGGCTATATCATACAAATGCAATCATAAAAACATATGATCTTTTTGTCTGGCTTCTTTCAGTTAGCATGATTTTGAGATTCATCTATGTTATGAATGTATCAGTATTTTACTCCTTTTTAGGACTGAATAATATATTCTATGATATATTTATCCATGTATCTGTTGATGGACATTTGGATTAATTCTGATTTGGGGGTGCTGTGAATCATACTGCAATGAATATTCATGTACAAGTATTTGTTTGAGTACATGTTTTCAGTTCTTTGGGGGTATATACCTAAAAGTAGAAATGCTAAGTCATATGGCATTTCTGTTTAACTTTTTTAGAACCACAAAATCTTTCCATACTTTACATTTCAATTTTATATTCCCCTAAATATAATTTAAAAAAAAATGTTTATTAATTTATTTTGAGAGAGAGAAAGAGAGAGCCAAGGAAGGGCAGAAAGAGATAGGGAGGGAGAGAATCTCTGAGCTGACAGCATGGAGCCCAATGCAGCACTTGATCTCACGAAGCATGAGATCATGACCTGAGCTGAAATTAAGAGTTGGACACTTAACTGACTGAGCCACCCAGGCGTCCCAATTTGTACCTTTCTGGTATGTGTGAAGTAGTATTTCATTGTGGTTTTGATTTTCATTCTGTCAATGTTTTCTTCATGTATTTTCTACTGTTTTATGTACGTGATTATAATTTTTATATCTTCTTTATGTTTTGACCCTCTTATCAATATATGACTTTCTAAGTCTCCTATAACAATTTTGACTTAAATTCAGTTTTTTCTGATAATAATATAGACACTTCAGCTTTCTTTTGGTTACTGCTCTGAAATATCTTTTCCTTTCTTTCACATTCAACCTATTTTTGTCTTTCGATCTAAATTGAGTCTCTTATAGACAGCATATGGTTGGATCACGTTTTTGTATCCATTCTACCAGCCTCTTTTTTAATTGGTGAATTTAATGCATTTACATTCAAAGTGATTACTGCTAAGAAAGGACTTTCTTTCACCATTTTACTGTTTGTTTTTATATGTCATATCTTTTTTATATTGAGCTCCTTCAATACTATCTTTTTTGTGTTTATTTTTCTTCCTAGTATGCCATTTTGAGTCCTTTCTCATTTCCCTTTATGTATATTTGTTAGTTATCTTTTAAGTGGTTACCATGGGCATTTAAATTAATATCCTAAATTTAAATAATCTAGTGTGAATTGATACCAACTTTGCTTCAGTAGCCTATGAAAACTCTCTCCTTTGGACCTCCATTTCCCCACTCTTTCTGTTGTTATTGTCACAAATTGGATCCTTATACCTGTGTGCCCATTAACATAGATTTATAAAATTGTTGTTTTATGCATTTGTCTTTTGAATCGTATAGGAAATAAAAAAAGGAATTGCAGGGGCACCTGGGTGGCCCAGCTGATTAAGCGTCTAACTCTTGATTTCCACTCAGGTCATTATTCATGGTTCCTGAGTTTGAGCTCCGTGTAGTGCTCCATGCTAACAGTACTGAGCCTGCTTGGGATTCTCTCTCTCCCTCCCTTTCTAACCACCCCAACTCAAAATAAATAAACTTTTTTTTAACGTTTATTTTTATTTTTGAGACAGAGAGAGACAGAGCATGAACCGGCGAGGGTCAGAGAGAGGGAGACACAGAATCTGAAACAAGCTCCAGGCTCTGAGCTGTCAGCACAGAGCCCGACGCAGGGCTCGAACACATGGACCGTGAGATCATGACCTGAGCCGAAGTCAGTCGCTTAACCGACTGAGCCACCCAGGTGCCCCTAAATAAACTTTAAAGAAAGAGTCACAAAGCAAAAATATTACTAGCTTTTATGTTTACCTATGAACTTACTTTTACCGTAGTTCTTTATTTCTTCATATAGCTTTAAGTTACTATCTAATATTCTTACATTTTAAACTGAAGACCCCATCAGCATTTCTTGTAGGACAGGTATGCAAGGAACAAACTCCCTCAGCTTCATAAAGTCAATAAGAAACAAGTGTTTATTATTGTGAAACACTACATTTTAGGAATATTTGTTAAGAGGTGGAAGCAACCTAAGTGTCCACCAGTAGATGAATGAATAAGGAAGAGGTGGTACACACACAGACAAACACACACACACAGTGGAATATTAAACAGCCACAAAAAAGGGTGAGATTGTGCCATTTGAGACAACATGGATGGACCTAGAGTGTATTACGCTAAATGAAATGTCAGACTGAGAAAGACAAAAACCGTATGATTTCACTCATAGATGGAATCTAAAATAGCGACAGATGAATAAACAAACAATATCAGAATCAGACTTATAAAAATAGAGAACAAACTGATGGTTTCCAGAGGGGAAGGGGTAGAGAGTTGGACAAAATGGATGAAGGGGACAGGGAGTTACAGGCTTCCAGTTATGGAATGAATAAGTCACAGGAATAAAAGTCACAGCATAGGAAATATAGTCAGTGATATTGTAATAGTGATGTAATGGGACAGATGGCATCTACACTTGTGAACATAGCATAATATATAAACTTGTCAAATCACTAAGTTGAATATCTGAGAAATGTAACATTGTGTGTGGGCTAAAATGAAAAAAAAAGAAATAAAAAAAACACCTTATGCAAAAATTGGTAGTAAGAATGAGATACAGCCATGGCATCAATCTAAAATATGGGGCATTGGCTTTGGAATGAGGAAACTGTTTAAGTATCTTGGGAATGGCAATCCATGTTATTTGGGAATGAAACATTTGGTAAATCTGTCTTTTAATTAATTTGTGGCATTATATATGGAAGTTTTGAGGCAGATTGTTGATAGGATGAGCTGATTGTTACTAGCTTTGTTTGACATAGTGTCTAAAGAAAAGGAGGAGCTCAGGAAAAAAAATAACTGAAAAAATATAGACTGTTCAGAAAATCTAGAATTTTTCAGGTTGAAAAATGAAATTCAAGTCTCCAGCAGAAGACAAGATTAAAAAATATGTTGAGTTTAAAAGGCCTTCTAAGACTCATGGGAAAAAAAAATTGGGAGTTTGGTTTTAAAGACACAGCCTCAGAGCAAAGATAAAATATGGATGTGGCTATGACATCTTTGGTTAAGAACCCTAAACAACTTAAGATAGGGCTCAGTAGATCTTTACAGTTGGTCAGAATAACCTGTATAAAAGAGACTAACATAATTTCACTGAAGGAAGATATGGTCAAAGGAGCTGAAATTAAGTCGAGAGAGAGAGAGAGAGAGAGAAAGACACATACCCCCAAAACAATTATGGGTGTGACTTCTGGCATGTAGGGCTGACTGATCAAACTCAAATATTTTTTACAAGGGGGGAAGGGGTGCAGAGAGCTGTTATTTACAAAAGTACATCACTCTGGATTTAAGAATGAGCAATGAAAGAAAACATAGGGATTCTAACTTTATATAGGCAAGAAACTGGCTGAGAAAGAAAGGCATATTCTGATGATCTTTTCAAATGTGGCCAATAATAACAAAAGAGAAGAGATCACAGAAGGTGGATCCAAGAACCATAGAGAACAATGGACTAGGAAGTTATTCCTAGGAATTGGATCTGGGGCCTAATTAGGACATATTTACTACCTTCAGTGGGATTTTGGTGACTCCTATGTGCCTCCAACTCTTTTCCAAATGGGGATGTTAGTTGTAGCTATCCTGCCTCTTTTCATAATTGTGTATGTGTGTGTATATATGTAGAGCAGATGGCTTGACATTTTAATTACTGTCTCTGGATCATGATTTGCCACATTTTAGCCTTATATAGATATTGGCATGAGATCCTGGATATTGACCCTGATTGAATATGACTTTTGGGGTAACCATAATTTGCATTTGGGAGGGAAAACTGTAATAATACAGTGTTATATTGCAAGGGTCAGCAGGTGCTGACCTTTTGTGTCATACCTTTTGTGATGCTTTTTATAATCTGACTCTTTAAGAAAAATATTTGTGGGCCTCTAGTACATTGTGTTATTTGTCACAACTTCCTCCTTTACTACCCCTTCTCCACAACTAATGCCATATGGACAGATTTACTTCCCTGCCTCATTGACTTTGGGTTTAACCATGTGCCTTGCTTTGGTCAATTGAATGTTGGGAGTAGCAGGGCAAGCAAACATTAAGAGACGTTGCCCATTTCTGTTCACACCTCTTATGTTTTGATCGTCCACCATGACAAAACATACAGTGGGGAACTGCTGGGCCTAAAATGAGAAAATACATGGAGTATATCTCAACCCAAACCACAATTTAGACCAAGCTCCAATAATCCAACCTAAGCTTAGCAGACCCAATCTACCTGCAGAAATCTCACTAGAGATAATGTTTGTATTGTAAGCTACTATGTGGTATAATAAGAATAAACATTCGGTCTTTGTCCCCAGTTCCTGGCACAGAGCTCCAAAACATTGGGAATTTTTTGCCTTTTGCTTGTTTTGATATGGCTTATAGGGGTGGGAGCTAGATAGTTTTATGTATGTATGTGTGTATTTAAAGATTTTATTTTTAAGTAATCTCTACACCCAACATGGGGCTGGAACTCAAAATCCTAAGATCAAGAGTTATACACTCCACCAACTGAGCCAGCCAGGTACCCTTAGATAGCTTTAGAATAAGGACTGTTTAACAGAAAAAACAACCCTTAGATTAGAGGGTTAGAACTTTTGGCCCCACCCCTCCAGCCTCCAGGGAGGGGAGAGAGGCTGGAAATTGACAGCGATTTAATCAATCATGCCAGTGTGGGAAAACCTTTGTAGAAACTCTTGAACAATGAGATTTTGAGAGTTTCCAGATTGCTGAACACATTGGTGTGCTGGGAGGGCAGCATACCAGAAAGGGCATGGAAGCTATGTTCTCCCTCCCTTCATCTACACATTGCCCTGTGCATCTCTTTCATTTGGCAATTCCTGAATTGTATCCTTTATAATAAACTGGAAATCATGATTGAAGCACTTTCCTAATTTCTGTGAGCCATTATAGCAAATTAGTAAACCTAAGGTAGGGAGTTGTAAGCACTCCTGAACTTGAATGCTTCTGATCAGAAGTTGGGGTAGTTTGGACACTTGTAGCTGACATCTGAAGTGAAGGCAGTTTTGTGAGACAGACTCCTTAATCTGTGAAGTCTGTGCTAGTTCCAGAAGTTATTGTCTGAATTGGATGGAATTGTTGGACATCTAGTTGGTATTAGAGAACTGATGTGGAAAAACAGCATGTATTTGGTAATAGCAGAAAAAGCACACACACCGACTTTTGGGAATGTTTGTCACATGGTATTATTGTAACATAAACCTAACAAATACAAAAACTATTTTCCACATCAAATTTATTACAAAGCTACATATTGAAATAAAACATTTGGCTAATTGATCATAAACTTAGGCATAGATTTCCAATGTTTTTAATGTGACTTCAGTGTACATAGATGTATGTAAAGTTAGCTGGCTGCTTAGTAAAAAAAAATACAGGAGCTCTGAAGAAGTTTTATTAACACAACCAAGATTTAGTGATGTAAATGTTGTGTAGGGAAACTACTTTTGCTATTTAGATTTTAGAATGACTAAACTTATAAGAGTCTTTTTAAAGTCTTTTTTTTTTTAAGGAGAAAAAAGCATTCTGAGAGCATTAGAACAAAAGAAGCTTGTTAAATAAGGAAAGAACTATAGACAAAAGATAAACTTTATTTCTAGTTTACGCTTAAGGCATAAGACATAAGCCATGGTATCTTATATGGAACTTCACTATATATAGTAGAGAATCCCCCTTGTTTTATCTTTTATGTTTTTAAAATTGTTTCCCTCCTCAATTTTTCTAAGATATTATAAATTTTACTGAATCTTAGGGATATTTTCATAGTTAACTACTAGTGTCCAAAACAAGATATAGTAGACATCTGGCCTAACCGGAGAAGATTCTAACTGCAGGTGACTCTGGGCTATGAATTTCAATCTCAGGTATACTTTTCTGTGGCATGGCCACTTTTATCTCTATGGTAAGAGGTTCTAGGGAATTATCTATACATGACAAACTCCTTTAAAATCAATATTCTCAGCGGAAATGGAAAATTCTTTAGTTTTCAAAAATCCATTAGAAAAGACAGGAATGATGGAGTCAAATTTAGTCTATCCAAGAACTTCAAGGTAACAGTTTGTTCAATATAGAATGGAGTTTGCTATAAATTTGATGTGCCTTGGACTCTACTTAACGTTTATAATTAATGAAAAACCAAAATGGCCTTTTTAAAAAATGGCTTTAACCAAATGATTGTGATATGTCCTAATAGCATTATGGGACCGAAGGAGAGGAGTGGAACAGATATTTTTTGAATACCTGGGCCAGATATTATACATCTTTAGAGTGAGTTTTCTGAATACTTCATTTGTTCTTTGTGGCATAACATTGTGTCCCATATGAAAATACACTGAAATATCAGTGTTAGTGACAAGTAGCAGGTGACTCTTGGTTTTGGAAACAAATCCTACCTTAGTACCTGAGTAGGCGTACTAAAAGGTCTGAATGAAGATGATTCACATCTAGCCACAGTTCTGTAGTTCCAAATTTTGAATGTATTGTGCATCCCAAAGACACTTAAGGATGAATTTGTGAACAGGTTTTTTTTAATTCTTCAAATTCTATGGAAACTTCTTTGCTCCATTCATTAAGTCTCAGTCTTTTGGTTTAATGGCCTGCCAATGGTTTTCTTAATCTTTTTTCTGCTCTTTGAAATGGTTCTCTTAATCTCATACATGCTTCTTTGGTTTGGTTCAGCCCATTTGGAGCTCTTTTGGAGAATAAATTCCAGTCCCCAGGGCAGGGGCTGCTCACTGTCAGAAAAGTCAGGCCCCAATTTGGACGCCTGGATCCTTCCCGAGAAGTGCTGCTAAGTGGCCATGTGCTGTGGACGTTCTCCCTGATGGCTGCTCCTCTGAGATCCAGGAATTCATTATTCTCAAGAAGTCTGTGAGAACCAAAGTCAAAGTTGAAATCAATTAGGTTTATTTTCTTCTTCAGAAATCTAGAGACTCCTGCAGACCGACTCTAACACCCTCTTCTGCTTGTTTCCTTGACACAGTCAAATTTGGTTGGATTGGTTCAGCCATTTGCTCCACTATAGTCTGAGAGTCATGTTTCTAGATTCCACGCAGGGAGCAGGCGGTTAGCCCTCTGTTCTTCTGAATGGAGGGAGATTATTTACTCTTGTTTCCAGAAACATCTTTGTATCTCAAAGACCCCAAGGTGAAGGCTGAAGAAAGCCTCCTCTGCCTTCTAAATCTCAGTGGCTCTGCTACATACACCCACCTGTGTACAGAAGAGAGCCCTGGGGTCTTTATCTTTTGTCTGTCTCAACAGCTGTTTTCTCCATCCGCTGTAGATACAGCAAAGATATCAGAAGGGAGGCAAAACCCAGCTAGTTTTGCTGATTTTCAGCAGGTAAGAGGTGACTTTTTACCTTTAAAAAAGTTTTAATTTAATAGTTTAAAACTGGCATGCAGTCTCCATGGCTGGAGGCTACTTTATTCCTCTGACATAGATGACTGAGAAGCCTTGGAACATAAATATATGCAATAAGCCAATAATTCTGCCTGCCTTTCTGCTGCTCCTACAGGGTATCTCGGAGCTGGCAAACAGAAGGGTAATGGGAATTAGAAGGAGGGGGAAAACAGCAATAAAAATATAAATCAAAGAAAGAAGGAAATCCATTTGCTCCTTGGCAGCAGAGACAGTGCTCGGCTAATCCATGCTGAGTGCAATCCAATACTCCTTTCTATAATCCTGTGCTGGTGGAAGAAAATTAAAGTTTAATGCAATAACGGCTGACACAAATCACTTTTGTTGCCCAGAAGCAGATTAAAGAATAGTTAAAATCATACAAATCTAATTTCTTTTTTTGTTGTTGCTTTATTCTGCAACATCTTGATGCTTTAATCCCTAGCATCAGTTTTTGATTATTAAACATACATCGCCAACATAAGAGAGATTGTGGGAAAAACAGTGACAGCCAGGAAATGATTTGTGCTCAAATGGCACATGTTAAAGCTCTTTCAAAATCCATAAATTTTTCATAGGTTCATAGAGGTCCGTGCCTTTAATCAATCTGTGTCAAGGGAATTTTAAAATAAGCATAAAGGTAATGGAATGCTATCAATCATAATTGGGGCTGGAAAGAACCATCACAGCCCATCAGCTATCACTCTCGTGTGTGTGTGTGTGTGTGTGTGTGTGTGTGTGTATGTGCGTGCGTGTGTGGTGTGTACACATGTATGTCAGAATGGTGTATTACCATTCTCTATTTTTGATTACTGCCATCAATGGAACAATTTGAGGACCTTACATAAAGTTAGACATGAATTAAAAAAAAAAACTTCATTGTGGTTATTATTTCTACCTTCCCCTGCTCCCTCTACAGGAATTACTATCTCTGCAGAGACACTGATTTGCTTCATCTATGAAATAAACTTCATCAGAACAGATGCATTTTTAAAAATAAAGTCCAACTTTTCCATAATTTGGCTACTGTTGAAAGTGCTGCTATAAACACTGGGGTACAAGTGCCCCTATGCATCAGCACTCCTGTATCCCTTGGATAAATTCCTTAGCAGTGCTATTGCTGGGTCATAGGGTAGATCTATTTTTAATTTTTTGAGGAACCTCCACACTGATTTCCAGAGCGGCTGCACCACTTTGCATTCCCACCAACAGTGCTAGAGGGTTCCCATTTCTCCACATCCTCTCCAGCATCTATAGTCTCCTGATTTGTTCATTTTAGCCACTCTGACTGGCGTGAGGTAGTATCTGAGCGTGGATGGAACTGGAGCGTGTTATGCTAAGTGAAATAAGTCATACAGAGAAAGACAGATACCATATGTTTTCACTCTTATGTGGATCCTGAGAAACTTAACAGAAGACCATGGGGGAGGGGAAGGAGGAAAAAAAAAGTTAGAGAGGGAGGAAGCCAAACCATAGGAGACTCTTAAAAACTGAGAACAATCTGAGGGTTGATGGGGGTGGAAGGGAAGGGAAAGTGATGGCCATTGAGGAGGGCACCTGTTGGGATGAGCACTGGGTATTGTATGGAAACCAATTTGACAATAAATTTCATACTAAAAAAATAAAATAATAAAATAAAAATAGAAAAAAAAATAAAGTCCAACTTTTAATCTATATAAATGTCCCTTCCTACATACAAATGCTGCAGAGGGTTCAGAATTCCCCCCGACTTTACCCAAATACTTAGGACCAACAGTGAAAGGAAAATTCACACAGCTTTCTCCATAACAAAATTTGTTGAGACAGACATTTTTGCAGATACTCTTGCTGGAATTAAGTCAAACTGTTGTTTTAATGCCATGGATTTCAAGTAACACTCGCTAGGGGTTTTCCATAAAAGGCTCTGAAATCATCTCTGCCCCATTTCATGGGAACTTTGTGGTTAATGGGTATTACCCATATTTAGTCATAGTGTCAGGAAGAGATTTCCAAGGAAAGAGCATTCTGGATGCTTGCTTCACTTGTCTTATTAGTAGGATTCAGCTATCTCCTTGAGCTGAATCTTTGTGTGTAGATGTGTATGTGTGTTTTAACTTTTATGATGGAAAGTTTCAAATATAAAAGCAGAAAGTATAGTATCACTCAACTTGAGTAATTATCTATTAATGTCCAATTTTGTGTCATTTATACTTTTATGCATTCTTCACCACCCCATTTGAAGCAAATCTCTGATATCACTTAACACATAAATATTTTGGCATATACCTGTGAAGATAAGGATTATTTTTCAAAAGATAGCCAAAAAGCATTATGTCAACTGAGAATTATCAATACTTTCCAAATGTTATTAAATATCCAGCCACTATTCAATTTTCCATGATTATCTCATAAATGTCCATTTTTTTAAAGTTTACTGGCTCACATAGGATTGAAATAATGTTTCCAATTACAATTGATTATTATGCCTCCTAAATACTTTTTATCTTACAAGATTCTGCTTTCTCATATCTCCATCTCTCTCTCTCTCTTCTTTTAATTGTTGCAGAGACTTTTATAGTTTCTCACCATCTGAGTTTCACTGACTGAATCCCCTTGATGTCACTTAACATGTACTTCTCGTTGGTATACCTCTCCTAACTTGGTAGTTAGGTCTAGGGACTTGATGTGTTCCAGAACACGTCCTCCTAATTCAGTACTCTTACCCATTCAAAGGTTGACAGGTACTTTGGGCCCTATCCAAGGTTGGGTTCAGACCCAATCACTTAGTGGCCATGCCAAAAATAAAGCCACAAACATTGGAGGCTTTATATGGATGGGTTTGCTTCAGAAGCCTACATGTTACTGAGTTTCAGTACTCAGTGGTTACCCCATATTATTTCCTTTTTTGCTCCACTCACCTAAGAGTACTGTAAGCATACTGTTCAGTGAATTTATAAATACTTAGAATTTTGTATCTGGATATGATCATAGAAATTCTAACCCACGCTCTAATTGTCAAATCACTTGCCCTCTGAACTTTAGGTTTATCATTTCTAAAAATGTATTATAAAAAGAAGCTAAGTTTGTCATTAGAGTCAAAGGGCTGATATATGTGAATAACATTTTGAAAGGACACTGAGACCAAGAGATAACATGTAACTTGTTCAAGATTGTATGACTTTTTAACAGAAGCCTACTCTAGAATTTCTATATTTACTAAATCCAGAGTTTGGCTTCAGTGCTATGGACTTGGTATCTTCTTTAATGTACTGTGTGCATTTCCATAGGGAAAAATTGCTATTCAGGGTGCCCTGCAAGTTAATAATCATTATCTGATGGTAATATTATTGGTGTAACAGGGTTTAATATTATTTCTTAATGGGTTAGGTTGTACAAATTTGATTTATTATCAAAGCTGAAAAACAAAACTCTATCAGCAGACATATATGGCCAAAATATTTATTTGTTAAAGCCTCCTCTAGTGTCATGAACATTTAAAAAATCAATGGTATCATTGCATCACATAGATACTAATTTAGTTTTATGAATTACTGTATTACTGTACTATAAATGACTTGTGTTTAGAGCTTCGAGAGTGGGTCATTTCTGGTGGTAATGCTGGTGATTTGTACCCAGACAGGTCAAAATACAAATGAAATGAGACTTCAACAAGTATAAAAAAAGAACTTAAATTGATTAAATGCTTATTGTGTGCCATGCATTGTACCAGATTCTTTACACACTTGATTTAAATTAACACATATAATGACCATAAGAAATGTGTTGTTGTTGTTATCACTTATGTGTGAAGAATTCAGCCTTACAGAGTTCAGGCAAAGTTTCCCAAGCTTATACAGCTTGGGAATAAATGCAAATGCTGGGATTTATCCAGAGTTGTCTGAGCCCAAACCACAAATCATATGGTATCACTGCCTTTATAATGGGTGGGGCTTGGACTCAGAAGATCACAGCTCTGCCTCTAATTGTCTGTGATAAAACGCAGCAAATCACTTTCCCTGTGAATCTTAATGTTTATTTATTTTTGAGAGAGAGAGAGAGAGAGAGAGAGAGAGACAGAGCATGAGTGGGGGAGGAGCAGAGCAAGAGGGAGACACAGAATCCAAAGCAGGGTCCAGGCTCCGAACTGTCAGCACAGAGCCCAACGCAGGGCTGGAACCCATGAACTGTGAGATCATGACCTGAGCCGAAGTTGGACACTTAACTGACTGAGCCACCCAGGCATTCCTGCCCTGTGAATCTTAGATTTATCATTTCTAACAATGGATTATAAAAAGAAGTTAGGTTTGTTATTAGAGCCAAAGGGCTGATATATGTGAATAACATTTTTATAAGTGGTGATTTGTTATACAAATGTCTGTCATTGTAATTTACCTTTTTATCTCAATCACACACATAACAACAATTTGCCTGTGTGGACCCCTAGAGGATTAGAGAAGAATGAAAATCTCTGTCTCAAAATGTGGGTTGACTTCTTACATCAGGAACTCTTTGTGAATCTGGTGCAGAAGACTTGTCTAGTTTTGCATAGGGTGTGTGGTAGACATGGAGACGCATGGCCCAGATTCCCATTTAGAGAATGACTCCTTGGCCAGCTCCTAGGAGTGCTGTCAGTAGTCAACCTCCAGCTCTCATCCTGTTCCCGATTGCCTCTGCTGCAGAAAGCTGCATCGCCCAAGAGTAAATCCTGTCTGAAACAGTCCAAATTACAATGACTGACCGCATCACCTTGATGTGGATATAAGTAAGGCCCATTCAGTCCACTGCAGGACACTTTTATGCACGTACACTGCAGAACCTCCCGTGGGGTAAAGCAAGGTTTCATGGGCTTGCAACATAGTTTGACTTACCTCTTTGGTCAGTTCTACTCTCTTCTTCCTTCCACAGGTATGGATCAGTAACCATACCCAGTCAATGTCTGGTATGCCATATTCCATTTCATCTTCTGCTTCCACAGAACCTAACCTATGACAGATGTGTTTCCAGAGCTATTTTCTTTTCACGTTTCATTCTAGGGAAACAAACTTTCTATTACAAACTTAGAGTCTGTTTCAAATGTAATTCCTTCAGACTTCTAATACAGTACAATGTGTTAAAAAATGGCAGTATTTTCCAATTCAGGTAGGGCATCTGGGGGCTCCTTTCTTTGGATAACTTGAATAGAAATTTTAAAAAATTAAAAAAAAAAAACTTTTCTACTATGTGCTGCAGTGCCTGAATATATCAACTTGATATCATCAATAACATTGCCCACAACAAAGAGCATATCATCATTCAATTCTTCCTTTCTTGAGAAGAGAGAAAAGAGTCTTTGTTGGTATATTCCATATTTTATTTGCTATGGATTGGATTTGACTTTAAGAATATGGTATTGTGACTGAGAACCAAGCAGTGAAGGGTGATGATTTCAAAATACAGTGGAGGAAATGAAACAGGAAAATGATAGAATTAGAACCAGGCTAGAACATTGCCAGTGTTCTAAAATGTGCTAAAATCAGGTAGATGGGATTAAAGAAAAAGAACTCATTGTACAAAATAAGGAAAACAGACTGTGTTAAGGAAGTATGCTTAGAAAGTATGTATTCTCTTTTTTTTTCTTTCAGTGCCCCTGACTAATTTTAATTTTGATAAAATTTGTTAGTTTTTTAAATACAGAAAAAAATGTAAGGAAGACATAGCTTTTTGTTTCATGACCCAGGCAGTCTTTCCAGCAAAAAAAAAAAAAAAAAAAGTATAAAATCGCAATTATAAAAAGCAAAGTTAAAATTTTCAAAGAATAAAGATAGCTATATTATGAAAAAGAAAAGTTTTCCTTTCCTTTAAGTTTCTGTCCCTTAAAGAACTCATTATTAATGAATGGTTCCTTATTAATTTTTTTAGGGAAAAAATTGGGCATATATCACTGTGTGTGTTTGGGTGCATTCATGCATTAATCATGTATGTTTGTGCATGTGTATGTATAATAGACATATATTAGTCTGTTCTGATTACATCACTCAAACAAACTACTCCAAAACTTAGTGGCTTAAAACAAACAATACTTTTACTTTATCTTATGATTTTGTGAATGAAGAATTTGAGCAGGGCTCAGCTAGGCAATTCTTCTGTCCCTTGTGACATTGAATCTAGGACATATTCGGCTGGCAGCTGGTCTGGTCTGCCATGCCCTTTTGTATGGCAGGAATCTGAGGGAGGAAGACAGAATCCAGAATTGGGAGAGGATTTCTGTATGTTCTTTATCAGTTAACAGTCACAGTGTAGCTCAAATTCAAGGTGAGGGTAATAAGGCCTCACTTCTTGGTGGTCAGTGTCTAAGTGGCTATGTGAATTTTTTTACCTGAGTATTATGTATTTTGTGAACATATTTAAACATACGTGTAGGTAGTATGCATGTTGATTGATGCATTATCTACAATCTGCAAGAAATGCATACAAAAAGATCAGACATTCAATATTCTTAAATCCAAAGAGTATGTATGTATAGTGTAGGATAAACTATCAGAAGCAAAATTCCCCTCTTAAATGTATAAGATATCATAGAACTATAACTTCATATTTTAGATGACAAGCTTCAACTACTCTTCATGATATTAAGTGAATGCAGATTTTAGAACCTGAGATTGGAGTCTGCCTAAATGCAGCAGTATTTTCTGACTACAATTATAGAAGACATCAATTAAATTATTTATCTTATTTTTTAGATATATTGATCTTAATCCAAAGCAAACAACACAACAAAAATAAAGAAAAGTCTCATTATTGATTTTACAGATTATTTCCTATTCCATCTGCTCCTCACTTAGCTGGCATGTTGTTACACACTATTCCTGCAATTGGCTCCTGGGAAGCCGTGATAAATCACAAACAGTAAATCCCAAGTTGGTATTTACTGGTTTTAGCAGTAAGTTGGCATCTCTTAACCAGCTCTGAGGGAATTATCTCAGGTGAGAATATAAGAGAATACATTCTGTATATAAGGGAATTGAGTTTTTCAAAACTCTGTGCTGTCAATCTCATTTTAGGCTTAAGAACTGCCGTCCTCCTCACTCACTCAGAGCATTCTATGGGATAACCAAGCGATGGGGACCAGTAGGACTCCCTGATGGTAGTTTAGGGAATGGTCTCTTCTTTATTGTGCCCTTTTCTTCCCTGTGGCCATCTCTTTTATTTTTCAGGGAGGGGTTGTGTATGCTGGAAACTTCCCTACTTGCCTGTGACCTCAGTGGCTCACTTCTTTAATCCCACACAGGCAACACTGTGCATACAGTTTTGTCCATCCTCTTCCACACTCACCCCTTTCCACTGCCTTAGTTCCATCTGTTCATAAACGTGACAGAAATACAGAGAGCTTTCAATATTTGTATTAGAGAAAATCAAATGCATACACTTTCAAGGAAAATTATATATATTCAAAGAATTCATTCTTTTTAAACTCTAAAGAGCTGTATAGAAATATGGCACTCTCGAGCTGTATTTCACACACCTCCTGATTTAATCAGATGAACCCACTGCTGTCATGATTTAATCAGAAAAATGTGTGTTACTGCCAATACACTTGAAAAGTGATGAGGTCACCCTCATTCATCCATTCATCAGTAAATACTGAGTGCCTCTTATATGCTGGGCACTGTTTTTAGGAACTTGGCGCTATAGCAGTGAAGAATACAGACATAGTTCTCAAAAAGTTATATTCTATTGTTTATGTGCATGGAGTTGGGTAGTTGAGGGGGGCATTAAGATTCTTTCTTGTTCTTTATCCAGGACATGTAGGTTCCAATCACTGTGGCAAACCAGCATGTAGAAGGCCTCAAATGTCATCATTTGGTTTGATTGTGGCCTGGGATGCCAACTGAAGTACAACCCACAAGCTTCTGTGTTATCTTTTGCTTCCGAAAACTTTTGAGATTTTATATTTTTGTCAACAACATACACATCTGTTGTGTTTCTGCACATCTTACGAGTGAGACATTTCCTGCCCTTTGTTTCAGACTGTCTTTTCGAGGATATTTATATATGGAAGAGTCTTAGTAGATAGAGTAGTGTCTCCCTCAGGAGTAAAGGGCAGGCATGCTTCCTGTCCAGTATAATAAAGATGATGTCTCCCTCTGGAATAAAGGGAAGGCATGCCTAGTGCTCATTATAAAAGATCCAAGTTCCCTAAGCTCAGGGTTCCTCTCTCGTAATGCAACCCTCTGCGTGCACAGGTATCTTCTTGCTTTCTTCACATCACCCTGTGGGAATTGGGCTTCATGGAACTACTGCAAAAATGCCAATACTCTAGCTACTGCTGTTGCTGTGAGTTATAAACTGCCCTTCATCTATGACCCAGGAGTTTTGGGTCTTCTGCCCTCATCCATGAAACTTGGCAGGATAACTTGTCAGCTTGAAAATAGGAAGAATCTCAGACCCTTCACAGCTCTTGAAGGTAACTTTGTCAAGGAATCATATTGAAATGAGTGCTATTCCAAAGGTGTTACTGGTAAATGAGTACTCACTACCCCACAGCTTAAAAGAGAATAAGGCAGGGAGCGGAGGGGGTGATGTTGTCCACACTCCAGTTCTTGAGAAACATGGTCATATACCCCACATTCAGAGGGGAGAGCAGAGTCAGACCTGTGAGAACAAAGGTGAAATGCTGATATGGTTCCTTCAGCACTAATCTCTGTTGGATTGACTATTTTCCTGTACGTTTTTTTAAATATGAAATTTATTGTCAAATTGGTTTCCATACAACACCCAGTGCTCATCCCAACAGGTACCCTCCTCAATGCCCATCACCCACCGTCCCCTCCCTCCCACCCTGTATGTGTTAATAAAATATATTCTCTAATTTGATGTCTTCTTAAACACAAATTATTAAACAGGACTCCAGCCTTCTGCAGGATTCAAGGCCCTCACTGCAAACAGAATTTACCGTGGTAAACTAAAGCTATCTTCTTGCTGCTTTGCAGATGCCTTGAGCTGACAACTGATGGAGCTGTCTCCTTCCTAGGTGTTGAAGGCCACTTCCCCAGAGTACGGCCTTGTTCTCTTGCTACTTCTGATCTGCAGACCCACGTTTTTAGGTCAGAATACTGAATTTCTAGGGTGGCCGGGTGGCTGAGTTGGCTAAATGTCCCACTCTTGATTTCGGGTCGGGTCATGATCAGTTATGACATGGAGTCCTGCATCGGGCTCCACGCTGGGCAGGGAGTCTGCCTGAGATGGTCTCTCTCCCTCTGCCCCTTCTGCGCATGCGCTCTCACTCTCTAAAAATAATAAATAAATAAAAGAATAATGAACTTCACACAACTTCTGAACCCCATTCTTCCACGAAGAGGAGAGCAGTCTCTCCTACATAGAAAATTGGCAGCTCCCTAAGACTTTTACACTTTGCATTGTGTAAAATACACAATTGCCTTACAGATAGATGTGGTGGATGTGATATGCATCCTCTTCATTTTCGAGATGTCTGTTTCTCTTTTTCACATTTTAAAAATTGTCCTGTGTATCATTTATGAATTAATTGTACAGTGGATCACTTTTCTGTGTGTGCTCTGGTGCCTGTTTTGCAGTGGGTGTGACGATCATGTACTCCTTAATAATTTACTTATTTTCTAACTAATCATATTCCTGATTTCTTAACACAGTGCTTATTTTAAGATATTTCATTAATTATTTTGTTAATAATTATATTAATTGTATTAGTATATCATATTTTATATAATACAGAATATATTATTCATTGAATAAAACATTAATTTATTTATATAACATATAACTTATTTCTATGAAATAAAGTTACATATGAAACAAATAACTAATGATAATCTGTATATATTTATATAAATTCAGGTCATAAATATCTATATACAAAATAATTGTACATAAATATTTGCCTAGATCGGATGCTAGATGGATAGGAAGGTAGGTTTTGCTGTGATGACAAATTAACCTCCAATTTTCAGTGGCTTGAATTACAAAGATTTACCTCTTGTGCGCAGTCTGTGTCTCTCATGATTGGTGAGGGATCCTGTCTGCATAGTCGCATGGGGCTCCAGGTTGAGCCATTTTGTGATGCTCCCATCTCAGCATATGGTCTTCAAAGTGGCCAGTGAAAGAGAAGAGAATATGGAGGATCATTCATACCTTCTCTTAATTGCCTCTGACCAGACATGACACGTGGGATTTTTACTCAGACCGTTGGTCAAATCTAGTCACATGGCCTTCCTAACTACAGAAGAGACTGGGAAATACAGGGAAGCACATGGAATATTAGATGAATATTTCTGTGTGTGTGTATATATGTGTATATACATATATATATATACATATATATGTGTATATATATATATATATAACATAAAAAGGCAGGGGAGGGCATATAATTTCTGCATATATATATATTGCTATAATTCATGTCATATATATATATATATATATATATATATATATATATAAACTGCTGTAAGTCCTGAATTTATTTAGGGCTGTTTCCCTAAATCTGGTTAATAATTGTAATTACCTGGGACCCATGTTTAAAAACTGGATTCCTAAGCCTCACCCCAGACCAACGACATCAGAATACCCAGCAAAGAAGTTTATGGATTTGTATTTTTGACAATTTTGTTTCCCCCAGATGATTCTGACTGCAGCCAACTTCTGGTGCTCCTTCAACATGAGGCATGATATCCACTCTATTTTGGACTAATAAGATCTCTACTGCCAGCTGAGGAAAAGCTGGGGCAGTGTGGTAGGAAAACAGTGGTTTTTAGAACATGGGAACTATACAAAAGAACTCTTCTGGGTTTAATTGCACTTAGTTGATTCTATTTTGGACATGCTGCGGAAGGAGCATATTTTGTTGGTTAACACACAGCTCATTTTGGTTGTTTGGTGAGACTACTGGTGGCATTTAGGTAGCCTTTCCTCTTTGGTCTAACAACATCGTGTCCATACTGCCATCAGGGCACTTTTCACATGCTATGGCCTCTTCAGAAATACATCTGCTGCCCCCCCTACCCCCAAGATTGAGCTTCTTGAAAGCAGAGACCAAGAATTTTCTAAGGCAAAGCATTCAGGAGCTGTGCTGTAATGAAACAATATTCTTGTGATTATGCTGCTACCTGACTCTTACACGGTCAGGTAAAGCTTTGGCAGTTATGATAGCATTTATTTATTGAATAAATGTAAGACTTAATGAATGTATTAATGCATGAATATGTAAGTGCATGAGTGTGATAATAATATTAATTAAAGGGGTTCAAAATAATTATGACCAGACAGAGGACAAAAATCAGTCAGTAGTTCTTTTTCAAAGAGAGCTTATATGACCCATTATTCCCAAAGAGTTACCCACCCAATGCCATAAAAATGTGAGCACTAAAGCTTATGTATAATGAAAGGGTGGTAAAACCCTCTCAAGGTCTTTAGTAAAAAGTAGCTGCTAAAAATTCTTAACAGGGAGAACATCCTAAGAGAGAAGTGATAAAACGTGCCCATGTATATAACCTAAAAACATGTATGTGTCATGCAAGAAAGCTTTACAAGTAGGAACTTGTTAAACACTTTTACTGTACTTTTTATTCATTTATTAGCTTGGCATCACCACATTTCTCTTTGTGGAAGAACTTTATGCTTGCTTGTCTACCTATTTATATGAACATCTAGGTTCATGAAATTTTTTAACTCTATATGGTATCTGAAACCACACTACACACATTGGTACTTAATAAAGATTATTTGAGCATGAAGATTTGATTACTGGCAAATGGCAGTTGAATATTTAATAGAAGATGACATCTTTGCATTTAAATGTATACTCGTTCTTAAAATGCTAACCAGAAATAGTTGGGGGAAAACCTTAAAGAATGAGCTATCATGTTTCTGGGTTATGTTGGCAATAATTCTCTACTATATTAGTTCCTTCAAAGGTGAATGATTTTTGATTATGATATAACCTTAACTTGCCATCTGTTATGAAACAGTGTATGAAGCTTAAACTTAGGATTTTCAGCTTCACAAATTCTCCAACAATTATGGACTCTTACTGACTTCATAATTAAGTCTAGACAAGGTTAACCTGCCATTCTGTTAATGTGGTTGTTCATCTGTGAACCTTGCAGATTCTTGTAAGTAATTGTGATTTTTGCTTTGAAAAACAAATATTCTTCTAAACCTATCAGGGAGTGAAAAATCCTATGACAAATCAGGAAGACCCTTGAGGCTTAAGATGCACCTTCAGACTCAAATCTCTGCCCACTTTCTGGGACAGAACCCCAAATTGAAAGGACTTTTTCAACATTGACCCTGCCTGGGGCATAGTTGGGATTAGAATTCATGTCTTTCGAATCCAAAATTTGGGGCAGTGTCCCACACAAGTTGGGAAGATACTGTATAAACAAAGATGAAATTTATCCATGGCAAAGCATTCAGGAGCTGTGCTGTAATGAAACAATATTCTTGTGATTATGCTGCTACCTGACTCTTACACGGTCAGATAATTTACAGAAACTTGCTGTGGGCAGCATCTGCCATTGCTATATATGACTTGCTGAGTGTTTTTCTCAGTAGAATATATACGTTGATTACTGGATAAATAGCATTTTATGAACTATATGTTCATATATAGTTCTTATGAACAAAACTTACTTTCCACATAGTTCTCAGTAATGACCACAAATTGAATAACAGTCACAGGTGTTTGCCTCTGATATGAAAAGCACTTCCTGAGGTGATGTTAGGCCTGCTACCGTTAAGAAGGAGGCCCTTCTTAGTTCATGCCAGCTCAGTGCTTGCTCACTTGTTCTCTCTTTCTCTTTTAGTGGAGGCTCAACCAGTAAGAGATGGAGAAAGAATTCTAACACAGGAATGATTGACCCCAAACTCTGTGCTCTTAGCCATTATTCTACACCACCATTCATGTGACCTGCTCCTCCGTCCTTGCTGGGCCAGCTTGAGCTAATGGCCACCTCCAGTAGCGTGGTGCAGATAATTCAGGGTCCTTGCTCAAATGCACTACAACCTAGGACTCGCTCTGATTCTATCATGCACAGCAGGAGACAGAGAAAGCTGCTTGTCATGAATGTTCAACATTTCATTGTATTCAAGATTATTTTCCCCTTGAATGGAATCAAATTTTCATAGTCACCAGCAGCTGTGGTCCTCTAAAATATGTTCTTTCATGATGAAAAGCACCCTTTAACCACTTAGACCTGCCCTTCCCACATATACTAAATGCAATCCAATTTAATGAGAACATGTCTAGCCAATCCAGGTCATAAATGAATAAGTCTTTACTCTGGGTGCATTTGACATAATAGAAATTATTCTCAGAGGAGGGTTATCAATTTAAAATATACAATTTGGGTAGATATACCACTGATTTTACTGCTGAGCTGTTCTTTCCGACACAGTCAAATGTGTCTTTTCAAAAAGCAGGGCTTCACATTGCAGGGCATGGATATATGAGGTCCTAGAATAATCAAAAAGCCACCCAGTTGTGCAGCTTTTCATTCTCTTATTCGGTCATTGTCTTCCCTTCAGCCTCTCAGAAGAAGAAAAATATTATTCCCCATGGCAACGTCTAAAAAAATTACATTGGGCCCATTTAGACAGGAATTTCATAATGAAAGCAGTATATTTTTTAAGTAGTAGCAAGATAACTCTGAAGTGTTCTGTCATGGAAAAGATTTAAGGGTAGAAAGACTTGTAGGCCTAAGGTTTGCAAGAGACAAATTGTTATCACTACTTCCTGACCATCCCCTTCTCCTCACCCCCTTTTTTCTGCTATTCATTCTTCCTACCCTTTGTTCTCTCACCCATTTCTTCCTTTCGTAAACTTTTGTCATGTATCTCCTATATTCTAGACCTAATGAGATGGGGGTACACCCCCACCTTCACAGGTGACTGCATGTAGGTAACACACGGCATTATAAGATAGAAAAGGGGAGTGTGGGGAGGCTTCAGAGCGGTGGTTCTCAAACATAGCTATAATTAGAATCACCTGGAAACTTAAAAAAAAAAATGCCGGAGACACACCCCAGAACAACTGAATCAGAATTTCTGGAGAATGGTGGATGGTGTTTTGTTTTTTAGGATTCAGAGTTACTGCTTTCTATGGAGAATACAGAAGAAAAGAGGAGTTCAAGAAACAGGGTTAGAGCACCTTTTGACGTTTTTGACTTGCTTGTGTTTTTTGCAGGTAGCCCCTGGCAGCATAGGGCAAATCAAGAGACACTAGCGACACAAATATCACTTGGCTTTCCTACAATTGACAAGGAAAAATACCTTTAATTCTTCTACCAACTGACACTGTGGTTGATTACAAAGCAACCTATTGACCTTTGGAATTGTAGTTTACAGTCCCTGAGCTTGCTCACTTGTACTTGGGTGACGTCCTCTAGATGAGGAAGCAAGGTTCGCCTACCATCTCCTCTCAACTTGGGCAGCCCACTTGCTTTCCAGAACCCCAGCTTTTGTTTCATGAAGTTCAAGTTGTAAGGAGTGAGCCTCATAGAGAAAAGCAAAGAAAATTGAGGGAAGAGCAGATTTCCCTCCTATGGATAGTGGAACTTCAGGGATCAGTCAGAACATATTGGCACATCATAAGAGTATCCAGCCCATTTTCGTGGAGGAAATTGAAGCAGAGTTTAAGTGACTTACAAAAATCCCACTGTTCTTGTCTAAGACTTCCTAAAACTCAAATCTCCAGGTCCTATGTCCCTATTTCAGTGCCATGATGCCTAGTTATACAACAAACCATTTTTCTGAATAAATGGTAAGTATCAATTGTGAAAATAAAGAAGGAAATCTCTCCATGAACAAGAAAAACCATATTTATGGAGTAGGAAGACTACTAATAATAGTTCCTCAAGCTGAAGGCATGAGTTTGGACTTAGGGAAGCAGAATAATTGCTTGGCATCCCCTTGCCCCAAAGAAACGAAAGAAAAGGGGAAAAGTAGTTTTGTGGACTGTCAGAAACCTCAAGGTGGTTTTGTAGGGCTCCGTTGTTTGTGTAAATGACCACAGGTCTCAAATCATAGCATGGGGAGCGCCATGTTTACACATGAACCACAAGTAAAGGCACACAGATGCCATTCCTTGAAGGATACATGGAGTGTTAGCTGAGAAGCTATGTGCTTCATTCAGCAATAGAAATTGTTGTATATGGCTGGGCTTGAGTCCAGACTGTCAAATGTCCTTGCTATTTTGGGGGCAGGGCAGTGGGAGGGAAAGGGAAAGGAGATGTGAAAAAGAATGGCTAGTGTGGAGAACTATCTCTTGATTCTTATAAATTTGTAGTGCTGGTTTGTGTGGAGTTGGTTTTGTTCTTCCTTGAGCGGATAATTGCAGGAGATGAGGCAGGTAACCACTGAAGGCAGATGCGGCTGATGTGATTTTTAGGTCTTGCTTGGAAGGCAGACTATTTAAAGGTTTTGGATTTCTAGCCTGAATTGGGTTGCTCTTATGATATTTAAGATAAAATAATCTGGAACAAACTGGTGGTGGATACATTGGTCTCTGTAAATATTTTTGCAGGGCTATAAAGCAATATACACTTTATTTGGCACAGGTGGAGTTTTTCATCACAGGAATGGTCAATCATTACTGTCCCAAACAATTGGGAATAGATCATTATTGGGCCAGGAACATGGCCTGGAATAAATCCTTAATCTTGGGAAAGAAAAATACTCTTCGCCTCTCTGAATTATGCCATGGATGGTCTTGGACTCTAAAGCCTAGGCCCTCAAAAAATTCCTAGTGAAATGGGTGAACTGATCTTTATGGGGTGGGAAGAAATTATAGGCTAGAAAGGAAGTGACCCTTTGGATGAAACAGAATATTTCCTTTCCATCATCCTTGCTGTTTAATGAGATCATTTAAAATCTCACAATCTGGGTTGAAAGACACTGCGGAGAATTAAGGAAAGAACTTGCTTCATACTTGGGACAGCGAAGTTAAATGGAGATTTGCAGTAAGTCCTCTGAAGACGCGGCGGTATAGCAGAAACAGACACTCCTAAAGGATGCCCATATCCAGCACTGGGGTGGTCCTGTCACAAGGGGACAGTGAGAGCAAAATCAGGGGACATAAGCCAAAGGACATGAGAGTTCGAATTCTGAATATCAAAGAAGCAGCAGTGGGAACTCTCAGAGATAACTGGTAGGCAATGTGCAAGTGAGGGCTCTGAGTAATTATAAATTGGAGAATAGATGGAAATACAACTTCACTTAGCGCCAAATCAGTGAAGTTTGTACTCTGACTGGCAAATATCCTTAGGAGATGATCCAGAAACCAAGGAAGTATTCTGAATACACTGCCAAACATTGTCATCTGTTGTCATTACAAGCCAGGCCTGATAATAAAAACTGCTAACAAACCTGTATTACATGTTTCTTCTGTGTCATATACAGTGCTGACACTTTAAAATTCTTAGTATAACATTTTGGGTTTCAGATCACAAGCTTTCTTTTGTCAATGAGGAACCTCTGGCTTTAAAAGGTTAAACAGGGGCACCTGGGTCGCTTGGATCAGGTCATGATCTCACAGGTAGTGAGTTTGAGCCCTCGTTGGGCTCTGTACTGACAGCTTAGAACCTAGAGCCTGCTTCAGATTCTGTGTCTTCCTCTCCCTCTGCCCCTCACCAGCTCGCACTCTGTCTCTTTCTCAAAAATAAATAAACATTTAAGAAAATTAAAAGCAATAAAAATAAAAGGTTAAATAAATTGAACCACATCAACAGCCAGTAAGTGGTAGAGGTGGGAATCAGAGATCACTCGTTCTAAAGCCTGAGCTCTTGAACACCATGCTATGATGCTGTCCATTTTGAACCAACGACGAAGGCATGGGAGTGGTGGGGAGAGGAGGAATAAGAAGGATGGAGCTAATATAATTGCAGTTTTAGGAAATGTCAATATAATCACATTTTGGGGAAAAGAAAGAATAAAGTATTTAAGCTATTTCAATGATAAGATACTCTTGCTTTCTGAAATATTAAAGTGAGATAAACAACTTATCAAATATGGGAACTATGGTATATTAAGTGTTTTCCATGTTCCAAGGCCTTTGCATATTATCTCATTTACTGTTCAAAATGGTCCTCAGAGAAGTAAATGACTTGCTCAAAATCACATAACTGGTCAGCGATAGCACCAGAATTTAAATCCATACCTGCTTGTATATGAACTCAATGTTTAGGGGGTACAAAGCATCCATTCCTCATTTTTTTCTCCTCAGACAGGATCCCACGACTCCACACTTGAAAGAATGTTCTTAGATGTGGTTTCCATAATTGCTGCTCCTGAAAGCAATGTAGGTGAGAGTTCTACAATCACCTTCAGACATTTTGGATGCATTAGAGAAAATGATAATGGCTTTTGCAATTTGCCTAGTAACCACCACTTTCAGGAGCTTTCCTTTAGAGCCAAGTTACTTACGTGATTTTTAGTCAGTTTACGGTGGAATCTAACACTGAGGTGGTTCAAGGCATCCTACGTGAAGGGTTATTATTTCTTACCTAGAAAAATCTAAATATATTTCAGTGTGCCAGCCTCTCTCAGTGTGAAATATTCTTTCTGCTGGACACACATTTGGAAACTGCAATAAATGTTTTTGGGAAAATTAATTTAAGCTGTTTATTACCCTTATGATTAAAAGAGTTAAACATAACTTCCTAAAAGTTTCCTGCTTGAAACTGAAGACAATACAGGGAGCATTTGTCTCACTGAGAAACAGACTTCTGGAAAATTCAATTGCCACAGAAAAGTACTTGCCATAGAAAGTCCAACTGGATTGTTGGAAACTGACTATATCATCATAAACACACACACACACACACACACGAGTGTGTCTACATGTACATGGATGTATACACACACCCACATACACATATGCACTTGGAGGAATCATTTGAACCCAAAAAAAAGGTAATGGATATAAAAATCTCTCCAGATAAGTACAGTCACATATCACAGGCATAAACACATGTACCCATATGGATGCATGTGGATATATATGCACTCCTTATCAAAGATTAGTCCTAAAAAATTGACTGTGAATTGTATTTTTATTCAAATAGATTAAAAAAAATTTTTAATGTATATTTATTTTTGAGGGGGGTGTGGGAGGGGCAGAGAGGGAGACACCGAATCCAAAGCAGGCTTCAGGCTCTGAGCTGTCAGCACAGAGCCTGATGGGGGCTCAAACTCACGAACTGTGAGATCACGACCTGAGCCGAAGTTGGATGCTTAAGCGACTGAGACACCCAGATGCCCCCAAATAGATTTTGATTAACTTGATAAACCAATATTTAACTAAATGACTTTTTAATTTTTAAAATTTGTTCTTTCTCTTGTTTTATATGTATGAAAAAAATTAATTTGCATTTATTTTATTTTTTTTAGTGGAGGTATAATTGACAAAATGACTTCTTTTTACAAGTTAAGATTCATTGGGCAATTTATATGAGTTACAAAAGAGAGGTGTATAGTCTTCTGAAAGTAAGTCATCCACATTGTAAATATATGCACATATTGCATTTGTTCCATCAATATCAGTCATCCAACGAATATTTATTTAGCATCTACTGTGGACACAGCACTCTGCCAGGTACTGAAGAAGACATGTGTTATGTGTGTGTTCAGGCATGTACACACACACACACACACACACACACACACACACACAATTAAGGTATGAAGTTGTAACCAGAAACTTACTGAAATGATAAAAATTCTTTGGTCTCCCCACAATCTCTTGGTCCTTGGGAGGCTATTCACTGCATATGGAACCGAGCTCTCCTGGGCACTATTAGCAACACAGTCTATTCTTAATCTCCATCTTTCAGTCTAGACCAGACATTTGCACTTGATTCCCATATGCAGATTCAAGCCCACAGCCAGATAGTCCAATATACTCATTTTAAAGTCCGTTCTGCAACTTCAAAGTCCACAACAGATTGAGAACATTATTCAAAGCCGAAACATGCACGTTCAGATCTTTAAACTTTTTACTACGACTTGTAGGCCGCATGGAAGACCAAGGCATAGCCAAACTCAGGACACCTGATGAAGAGAGGTCCAGGGTAGGTTAGCAATCACTTTTCCGTGAGTCCAGGACTGTTTGCTTTTGAAAATCCTTCAACAGTTAAGTAATACCAAGAAATTGGCCCCCTCAAGCAATAAATTACTTTGATATTCACCACAACACAACAACAAACTGGCTGTCAGGTTTGGCAACCATTTGAAAAGAGGCGGGCCTCCTCTCTGAACTCTGAATGGAAACATTATTTTTCCTCCACTAGAAGCCATCATCACTCTTTCACCATAAGGAAGGTCACACCATCTTTCACAAAAGATTTGCCTGCTTGTAATTACTGCCTGCAGCATACAGACAAACGCAATCTTTTAAAATGCTAACTGTGTTATACTTAGACCCAAGGGATCCAGGGTACAAATGTAATGCGGCCTTCCCAGTTTGTCTTAGCGAGACCTTACAGTGCTGATTGAAAACAGCTGAACTAAATCAACAGTTACCTTGAGCCAGGGGCCTTTGGAGAGCAATTAGAGTCAAGGCTTGGGTTTTGAACCCAATATGCTCTGTCAGTCTCAATGATTTGTGTTTGTTGTACTCAGTCTCATTTCCTGCATGAAATATGAGGCTGTATAAAGAGGAAAAATTCCCAAGATTAAAAAATATTTGACCTCAGTGCATTTGTGAGCGTAGAAGTACACATGTCTAAATGACCATTTGGGTTTGTAGTACAAAGTTCTATTGATGTTGGCAGCCTGAGCTTCCCAGTCTCAAAGCCACATGAATGGTTTCGAGTTTCAGCCAAAAAATGTTTTCCACATGCTTTAGTGTGGGCCAATTTACACAGTAGATTTCGTGGAGACTGCGGCCAAGTGCTTCATAAAGGGCTGCCTTCTCTGGGATCAGGGAAACCACAACAGACACATTGCTAATGCAATCTAATTATCTGCTTGAATATTTTTCCAGATGTATCCAATGTCTAAAAATACTGCAATAAAAAAGGTATTATTTGGCTCCCTCGACTGAAACAGTGGCATAAAGAACCTGTTTGTCTAGAGGGAAAGCTATGACACTGTACCCCTCCAACTGCATTTAAATCAGTCAAACAAAACAGTACCCACAGGGTGGGCCATGCTTTCTGTTTGAATGAGTCTTCCGAACCGGGACCTTAGTACAAGAGATCATTTCTTTATATAAAGGGGTGACCCTCTCACTTATAAGTTAATTCCTCTCATTTGTGGTTTCCTAATTTGATTGAGGTTGGTTAGTGTAATTCATGACAAAGAGAACCCATGCTTTTTCCACTAAGCTCATGGTATGCCTCACACAACGGGACAGCAGACCATTTCCTTCCTGTCAGGGGAGAAAAATCTTTTGACTAATAAGTTGAGATTTTTACCCTGTCCCCATAGAAAAACTGGCCGTTCTGAAGGTCTTAATGTTTCCCTTTTGTTTTCCTTCAGCAGGATTTATTTTTGTATAGCAAGCCCCATACTTCAGCCTAGTTTCCTTTCTGTCATTTGGATCTCAGTGAGTCCAGCAGATACATGATGTTATGCCAGGTTATTGTTCAAGCTGTTGGCAACAATGCTCATTCCTAACACATCCAACTGCCTAGGAGAATACAAGCACATTCAGTAGGAATTTGTTGAACTAAATTGAGAGGTCAGTTTCACCAACCTGTGTTTTTGCACACGCTTTAAACAAAGACTTTAGAATGAACTGTAAAATTCTGAGTAACTAACAAAGGCTAGGCAAAACATACACACACCTGCACACACAACACACACACACACAGTCACTTTTTCCCAAGAAACTGAAAAACCTAATGAAAAATTTTTGTCTTTTTGAAATCCGCCTTCAAGCAGCAAGGGTAGGAGAGGGGGGTGCATTCTGCATTACACCTTTCAGGAAGTAATAATCAGAGGCAAGACGTTACCTTCACTGTTTTAACTTGTCTCCATCACAACCACAAAACCACTGTGCCCACTTCTGTAATTTCAATACTGCACCATAAGAGTGAGAGAGAGGCCCAACATGGAGATAACTTTAAGTAGTTATACACTGAGGTTGTGGCCGAAACAAACAAACAAACACATACATACATACATAAAAGTAAAGCAGAGTCCCAAGAACTACTGTGAGCTCATGATGAGCAAGTGAGTTCCCCCAGGCTGGTGCATTCCATTCTTCTTAATTGAGCTATTCTCCTTGCAAGGAGAGCTCTTACTGATTGATTTGACTCTATTGTTTCTTGTGAAATCTTGAAACCATATTTTCATTCACTCCGTTGATGTTGATGTTTTTTTCCCCCTCAGCTTGGATATAGTTTCAAAATCTGTTCAGGTTCCCTGAAAGATATCCATACGGAATGAGGTCTCTTGGATTTTCCAATTAGAAAAAATGAACAGTTTAATTCCTTTGGCAATCCTACTTCATTAGATGATCCCCCCACCATGGCGGTATACTATTATCCTACTTTCATGTATCATCAAGATATTCTCAGGGAAGTGGGAGCAGACAAGAGATGCAATGAGATGCTAGTCACTTGGGCAAATAGAGAATATTTTATTTAAAAGCACATTGTGTTTGGTATTATGAGAAGGAATGCCTAGTGATCGAAGTAATCAGTGCTAAGTAATGAATAACCTCGTAATCATCTCAAGCTACTTGCATTTTAAGGAAGCATGTGAATTAGTCCCAAATATTTACTTTGTTTATTTCAGGCAATGTGATAAAATTGAAAAAAATCAAAACCTTGGAGAGAACAAGATTTGCTGTCTGGACCTCAGCTCATAAGCAGGCCTGCCCAGCTCGCAGCTTTGCTCTTGAAGTAAGTGCTCTGAGTTTTCACATATGATTTCTCTCTAAAGCTCTAGAGAGAATGCACGCTATTTTAGGGAAGCTGGTTCCCTTCACTAACTTCCCTTGTCTGACAGTATTATTAGGATATAGGGTAATTGTAAGCCCAACAGTTACTATAGCACAAAATAAGGTGGAGGTCTGAGATCAAAATTTAAGTTTTAGAAAATGCTACCATAACCTTCATAATTGTTTTGGACAAACAGAGCCAAAATACATTAAAAAAAATTGTCAAAGAGCAAGTTAAGAAATGAGCCACTTTGAACTGAATCACTAGGGATTAGACTTTTGTGGGTCCTAAAATTGGCTAGTTTGGTTTTTAAAGTTTTGGTTTTGGTTTTCATGGTTTTGAAGATCACAGCATGACACAAAGCAGTATTTCTCATAGTCCATACATCATTTGTGTCCTCTGGTGGTTTTTTAGCAAATAGTTTAGAAATTTCAGAGGAAAACAATTAAAACTTTGTTCACAGGTATTTAACAAGTTTAAAATGTAAGATTAAATATAATTCTCACTGAGGTCTCCTAATTTCTCAAGTCATTAGCATCTTAAGGGCAGCCCACCTGTTGAAAGGATTCTGATGAGCTTCCAGTTAATTGGGTCAAATGCATTTAGGTTAATTTATTTTCACATTATTAGCATGTTACTTGTTTGTATTTGTTACACTTCCCTTTTTAAAAAATCCTTATTATTGTAGTGTATTATTAGATTTCTAATTCTATTAAAGAAGCAATAGCACACAAAAGTAGTTTATGTGAACATAAAATTGTTATAAAAGTAGTGATGGAAATATGACACCACCATAATCATCTCTAGTGACCGGGTTTCAGAGTAGATATAGAATGTGATTACATATGTGCTGAAATGAGGGGAAAGCAGCTAGAAGCAGCCAGATATAAAAAGTGAAAATAGGAAACCCAAAAATAAACAATGGAAAATTTTATTTAAGAAAGCTAGCAATCATTTTGACCCCGGTGAATAGTAAATTGCCTTTTATAAAACTTGGTTAAATAGTGGCATGAAGCCATTAAACTTTGCATGTAAGTACCTCTCTGGTTTAAAAAGTGATATTTTTCTATAGAAATATTTTCCAGTTTTAAATTGTTGGATTTTATGGCTGAAGAAGATGGGGATATCCAAACTATAAAGGCATAATTCAGAAGTTACATTTCTTGTAGCCAAAACAGGTAGAGGTGCAAGTAATACTTGTTCAATGTAACTGTAAAACTAGCTGCAAAGTTAATAACAAATAATGAGCTCAAAGTGAAAGCATAATAAGTACAGGAAAAACTTCCCTGTCATGTGCAAATTGTATATCATGAAACATTAACGGAATGTAATGTGTGTGGTCTAGGAGATATTTTGCTCTTCAGTTGGCAGTGGTTGCAGAAGGTATGAATCAGGCTTTGGCTAATATGTTATGTGCATGGAGGAAGGGTGCTTGATGGTTGTTTGTTGTTGTTGTTGTTGTTCTGTTAATCATTCAGAATTTATGCTGGAGGACATCATTGATGTCATTGGTATTTTTCTGAAGCATGATGTACATTGGGGAAAGAGTATTGGTATTCTTCCTAACAGGGCATCATGCATGGGCACCACAAGGAACAAGATTGCTCCACAATAAAAACCGTGACAAAATGCCAATGTACATTCATTGCTATTAATAGTGAATGACTGCTGATCAACAATATGCTGATCAACAACAATCTTGGTTCTGTGTTGAAGGAAATACAGAAATTTGTGGATATAATCAGATGGCAGTATATGTCTTGTTAGCATTACTTGGGAAATGAGATTTTTCTTTTCCATGCTGAAGTATGCCAGCTCCCAAGAGGAAACGTTCACAACTTTAAAAATGATGAAATATAATACAGAGAAAGGTGCAAAGCACATAAGTGTACAATATAATGAATCATTAGAAAGTGAACACCCTTCTAACTACCACTTAAATAAAGAAATGGAATCTTGTCTACACTGAAGAAGCACCCTCCTGCCACCTGGGTAATCCCTTCTCAATCACATTTCCTTTATTCTTCTTAGATTAAAAAACACTTCCTTGATATGGATATTGATTTCTCTTTTGATATTCTCTGTATTTCTATTGCTGTTGTATGTAGCCATAAACAAAATGGCTAATATTTGCTGGTTTTAAACTTTATATAAAGACATAATTTAAAGGAATTTCTTCTGATAAGCAAAATGTTTGTAAGATTCAATTAGGTCCTTGTACAAAGCTCTAGTTAGTTCACTTCAATCGTGAACAAAATTTCCATTATGTTAACAAGTCTGAGTTATTTATCTTAGCATCCTTACTTCCTGATGGATATCACAACTGTTTTCGGTTGTGGCAAAAATTGTTGCCATGAACTTTTATTTACATGTTCCCTTACACACATGTGAATGTACTTCTCTAGGTATATACCTAGGATCAGAATTGTTTGGTATTGTTTGGTCACAGAATATTGTTTTGTTTTGTCACAGATATGTACAGGAAAGGACAATGTTGAAGTTGTTGAAACAATTTTCACTCACATTAGCTCTGTATGAGAATTTCTTGTTCAGTTCTTTCACTGACATTTGGTATGGTAAGACTTTTAAATTTGCCCAAACTCATAGATATATAAAAGGACATCATTATAGCTTTTAATATGCATTTAATATGTGGGAATTATTTAGAGCAATCTTTGAAATGATAAATGAAGTTTTAAAATGTCTTCATAAAATTAATACTACCAGTAAAGATCTTTTTCTGTTATTTGAAATGATTCACTTAAATGATGTGACTCAGTATATTCTCTAATAGCTTGAAACTATTATTTCAAAGCTGAAATGTCATCACTTTTAATATTAATTATAGCATACTAATATTTATTAAAAATGATCTATGTTACAAATGCAATATCTGCCATTTTACACGTTCTCAATACTTGATACTCTACTTCACTAGTTAGAGAAAAAAGTTAATGATTAATTGACTTCATTTGACAATTGCACTCAAATAATGAACAGAATATAAGCAAATACTTTCCAGATATTAATATAACTAAAGAGTACTGGTAAGAATCCATTTACTGTATCTTCGAACTTGAACCTTTGAAGTCTCCAGCTTTGATTTACATTCTGCTCACTGACCTCAATGGTAAAAGAGGTCAGGACAATAGGAGTGTCTGAAATTCTCTGACAGAGTCTCCAGACAAATTATAGCATTCTCAATGGTGTATAATATTGTAAAAGGACAGTCTAGTATAGTTGATATAAATACTAAAAAAAGAAAACTGGATACAGAACTTATGGTTTGAACTAATAATTTTTATCTTTGTTGAGGGTGCCAAACAAATCCACCTTAATTTTTTATAAGGAATGATATATTAATAGTAATTGTATTATGAATCATGCCTTATGTTTGTTTTTCAAAGTATTGTGATAATTTTTTAGAAAAAGCAATGATCCCACCTACTCTAAAACACCATTAAGTGGTCTATTAGTAGTCAATATTTGATAAACCCTGGCATGGTGTAAAGTGCCAGTGACTAAGAGCTGATGACAAGGATTCTAGGACTGATTCACCATTGTAACTTTGACAGTCATGAAGAATTATTAATACTTCTGAGGTTTTAGTCCTTCATCTGGAAACTACATCTCATACAGATGCCCTGATTTCCTCATACTTTTCTGTCTAAATGAGATAAAATGAAAAAAAAAAATATCTTAAAGTGCATTCTGCTGCCAGTTATGATGGGGTAGCTGGTATCAAACAAACTGTTCTATAAGAACTTTGAAACTTACATGCAATGAAAAACCAAAAATGAAAACAACAACAAAGTTCTTGAGGACACTAGAGAGCAACCAAAATAGCCAGGACATGAGGGGCTAAGATTCTAGATGAGAAGGGAACCATAGACCTACATTTTGCAGGCAATTTCCCTCAAGGCGTTTTGTGACCACTAATCAGTATTTGAACAGGGAATGATACTGAGAAAATAAATATAAAGCAACAACTAAACTAAGCAGAGATGATCAAGGCTTCAGGATTTCTAAAGAGGAGGGTTTTTAATAAACACCCTAGGAATTTAGTAGAACCCTGAAAGGCTACTCCCTAGAAGTAGCCAGTAATAGCCTACTCTTTACTGAATCAAAGTGATATATCTATATTCTATATTCCTGAAAGCTGAAACCTAAATCCTGTCTGGAGGAGATAATGTCATTCAGCAGCATTATGTTAATTCATATACATCATTTAGCATTTATTCAGAAATTACCAGTCATGCCAAGAAACATAATCAAAGCTACAAAAATCAAGAGAAAATAGAAACAAATCCATAAGTGATCCAGCTGTTAGAACTCACAGACCTAAATGAACTTGAAGAGTATTGACATGTTAAAAAAAAAAAAAAAAAAGGAATGGGGAAGGATAGATAATGTCACAGCAAATTAAGCATCTGTAAATATACTGAAATCCAAATGTTTATAATTAATGCATTTAACAGCTGATTAGACAAATATAAAAAGGATTCATAAACTAGAAGATAGGTTAGTAGGAAATATCTAGATTCAAGCAATGAGAGAGAGAAGAAAAGATGCTTTAAAAACCATAGGAGATATATGGGACACAGTGAAAAGATTGAACTTATATGTAATTGGAGTCCAGAAGGAGAAGTGAGACAGAATGGGATAGAAGCTTTTTTTAAAAAATATCATGGCCTGGAATTATCCATAATTGTTGAAAGGCCCATTGATTCAAAAATATATATAAATCAAAACCAGGGCAAAATCAAAGAACATCACACCTAGACATATCATAGTAAATCTGCTGAAAGCCAAAGACAAAGAACAAACCCTAAAAGTATCCATAGGATAAAAAGAAACATTACCTTCAAAGGAACATTAAAGTGATGGCAGAATTTTCAATAGTATGATTTCTTTCTTAAATGTTTTTAAGAATTCTCCAAAGGATCTCTCTAGGCATAAAATATTCTTTGCAGCAAAGTTTTAAATTTGTATCTGATTCATTATAGCTGTAAGAAAATTACATTTTCTTTTCCCTCTGTCAAATTGATAGTTAATTTTTAAAAAGGAGTGTGTCCATTTCTTCTCAATTTTAAAGTAATTAGCATAATAAAAACGTTCTTACTGTTTTTTGAAGTGTACTTGCTAGGTATATCTTCTTTCATTTGCATGCTGTTGGTAATTTTTGATTTCTTTCTGTTTTCTTATTTTTCTCTTGCTTTTCCTAAGAGTTTATTAATTTTATTAATGCTTTTTAAAATAAACTTTGGGCTTTATTTTTCTTTACTGCATTTTTTAAAAAATTTTATTGACTACATCTTTTCAATATATTTCTTCTACTTTGATTTTTTTTAATTTTTATTTTTTTGAGAGAGAGACAGGGAGTAAGCGGGGGAGGGGTAAAGAGAAACAGAATCTGAAGCAGTCTCCAGGCTCCTAGCTGTCAGCACAGATCCCAACGCAGGGCTCGAACCCATGAACTGTGAGACCATGAACTGAACTGAAGTTGGATACTTAACCGACTGAGCCACCCAGGCACCCCTCTTCTACTTTGATTTTAAATTGCTGTTTATTTTATAGCTTTTTTTAGAAGGCTGCTTACATCTTTGATTTTAAGGCTTTTTTTTCTTTTTAATATGTTCATTTGACCTATAAATTTCCCACTAATAATTACTTTAATTCGTTTTATAAAGCCAGTATAATCTTAACACCAGAGGATGTTATAAGAATTTTCCAATGTGTCATAATGACCAACTTCTCTCATTAAAATAGATGTTTTTTTTTCAAACAAAATGTTAGTAAAATCTACCCAAGAATATAAAAAGTAATAATACATTATATCCAATTAGGCTTTATTCTAGTCATATAAAATTGACAATAATAGAAAAACAAAATCATCATTATTCACCACCATATGGTTCTCCCTATGGTTCCTCTGCTGTATTCTATTTGTTTCTCTATTTTGACACCAATACCATCATTATTCACCATTATTTTTAAAAAATAAATTTTTAAAAAATGTACAATATGATCATAGTAACATTTAAAAAAAAAAAGCATTAATAAGTTTCTGCAACCTTTCAGAATAAAAACCTTTTGGGATCCTTGATCTGACAAAGAATGTCTACCAAAAAATCTACAACAAAAATATATTTAATGGTGAAATATATTTAATTTAGTCTTTCCTCCTGAGACTGGGAATGACATAACATGTCCTGTTTTTACCTCTTGTCTTCAGAATCATACTGGAGGTTCTACCCAGTGCAATAAGATAAGAAAAAGTAACAAAAAGATATAAGAGGCCAAAATGTAGGAATGAAGTTGCCATTATTTGTAGATAACATGATTGTGCTAATAGAAAATTATCCAGGGTGGCTGGCTGACTCAGTCAGTAGAGCATATGACTCCTGATCTCTGGGTCATAAGTTCAAGCCCCATGTTTTACATGGAGCCTACATAAAAAAAAAAAAAAAAAAAAAAAAAAAAGGAAAGAAAGAAAAGAAAGAAAAAAAAAGAAAATTATCAAAAGAATCTACATATGAAGCTCTGGAATTAATGAATAAATTTAGTAAGGTAATTGGCTACAAAAATCAAAATATAAGTCAAAAGATATTCCTTATTGCCAACAAGAGAAACAAAATTTAATGAAATTTTAAAACATCATTTACTCTAATAACAAAACAAATTATTTGGCAAAAAAAAAAAAAAAAAAAAAAAACACATGAAGAAAACTGTATAAGACCTCTAAAAATAAAAACCCTTGAAAACAGCGCTATGAGAAATTAAAGCCTAACAAATGGTGGCTATGTCATGTTCATGGATTGGAAGACTCAAAATTGAAGAATATTATGTAGACTCAATAAATTACAATTAATATACAAACAATCCCAATAGAAGGAGTGATGGAAACTAATATGCTGATTTTCAAACAATTTTCACAGAATAAAAACAGAGTGGGAGTACTTATATTTCCAAATATCAAGGCTCATTATAAAGTAATTACAACTGTGGTATTGGTGTCAGAATAGAGAAACAAATAGGATACAGCAGAGGAACCAGAGAGAGAACCCTATGTCTATAGTCGCCTGGTTCCTCATTGCAATGCAGTGGAGAAAGAATTCTCTTTCCAATAGATGCAGTTGGATCAATTGAAAATCCACAGAGATTTTAAAAAGAACCTTTACCTCACACTTCACACTGTACATAAAATCATTTTCCAGTGGGCCAAAACTGAAACTGAAATATAAAATAATAAAGATTCAAAATATAAGAGAATATCTTCACTATCTTGAGATATGCAAAATTTTTTAAAACAATAATCATATAGAAGTACAGAAACACTAACCATAATACAAAAGATTGATAAGTTCTTCTTCATTGAGTTTAAAAACTTCTCTGTTTACTAACAGATACCACTAAGAAGTGAAAATTCAAGTCACAGAATAGAATTATGTTCACAATAGAGCCAAAAGAAGGAAATCCTGCAAACCGACAAGAAAAAAAAATCTTATGTAAAAAAGACAACAACTTGGACAGACATTTCATAAAGAGATAATAAACACATCAAAGGGTGATCAGCATCATTAGCCATGAGAATAATGCAAATTAAAACTACAATGAGATATCACTACATGATCACGAGAATGAATAACATTTTAGGGGAAAAAAGGTAAACCTAAGGGTAGAGGAGCATATAAAGCAACAGAAACTCTCATTCACTGCTAATGGAAGTATAAACTTCTAGAATTTCTTTGGAAGTCTAATTGGCAGTGTGACATATGACCATATGATACAGCAATTCCATTTCTAGGTACCAATGAAAAAACATGCATGTATGCAGCAAAAGACATGTACAAGCAGGTTCATAGCAATATTATTCAACATAGTAAAAAATGAAAAGCAATCTAAATGTTCAATAACAGTAAGGTGAATAATAAATTGTGCTATACTGTACAATAGAATACTAACAGTAATAAAATAGAACAAGCTACTGCTACACACAACATGGATGAACATCACAGTTCACATAATGTTGGATGATAGAGCAGAGACAAAAGAGTACATATTGTTTAGTTCTACTTACATAACATTCTAAAATAGGCCAAACTCATATATGATGATAGAAGTCAAAATAACAGTTACATTTGGTGAGAAATTCATGATTGGTAGGGTGCATGAGAGAGGCTTCTGGATGTTAGTAAATTTGATCTGAGTCATGGTTAACAAGTGTGTACATAAGTAACATGTATTGAGCTGGATACATAAGATCTGTGTACCTTACAGTGTGCATGCTATACCTCACTACTTAAGTAAACAAACCAACAAATAAATGAATTATTTAAACAAAAGAGAAGATTCCAGAATTCTTATTTTATTCTTCTCCTGTCTCAGCTGATGATAGGAACATCGTGGCTGATTATAGAGACATGACAATTTTATATCTTACCTTAAATGTTTTCATGAGGTTCCTAAAAAAAGAAAATGAGACTCTCCAATCTAGACCAAAAAGCATGGTGGAGCAAAAGAACTCAATGTGTTGCTAAAGCAGAGAACAGTGATCTCTGAGTGCAGCCTACAGAGGGGGATCTTCTCTTACACTGTGTAGCATGATCCTTAATGGTAGTGACAGCAGAATATTCATCTCCGCCTACCCAAGTGTGTATGTAGCACAGTGCCTGGAACATAGTAATAATTTAAGCTGATATTTATTCAGGGCTTACCCTGTGCTCTGTGCTAGGTTTCTTACAAGTATGATCTCAATTAATTCTCACAAAAACCTGTGAGGTAGCTAAGATTTTGTCCCCATTTTAAAGTTGATAAAAAGGAAGCTCATGGAAACTACCTAACATGCCAAATCATCTAGTTTTTGTGAGTGGTGGAGTTTAGATGAAAATCCAAGGCATTGTGAATCTTGGGACTATGCTTATAACTATCATACTTCTAAAAAAGCAGTTGGGTATATAAGGCAGGAATCTTTTCTATATCTCCATTATACAATTGAAAGCAGTTCATTATTTATTAAGTTTAATCTCTGGAATTCCTCCTCACTAGGCTGTGAGATCCTTGAGGCAGGGATATTTTACTCATCGACAAGTCCCCATTTTCTTACACAGTGCCTGGCTCAAAATAGATGATGAGTTTAATAAACATTTGTTCAGTGAGGTAGCTTGAATTGCCATGGTGCTAGGGTTACTGTAGAATCAACCTATCCATTCCTGAGCATGTGTTTGTAAGTAAAATAGAAATTACCTCTCGCAACAAGCTTCACAAAGTAATAAGAATATTCACAAGAGTCCTGATACAAATTGTGGGGACTCAGTGGTATCTGCTAGATCAGAAATTAACAATTGCTCCAGGAAAAAAAAAAAAAAAAAAAAAGAAGTATCCTAAGGGTGTCTGGGTGGCTCAGTAGGTTAAGCGTCTGGCCCTTGATCTCAGCTCAGGTCTTGATCTCAGGGTTGTGAGTCTGAGCCCTGCATTGGGCTCCATGCTGGGTGTGGAGCCTACTTAAAAATTAAAAAAAAGTGTCCTAGTGGTTGCTTGAGAATGTAATTGAAAGTATTTTTATGTAGAGTCTGTGGTGTAAAAGCAAACTTTAAGATTCTGAACAACATTCCTTCATTCTGTGACCATATTTTCCACTTTTTCATTTGAGTGATGATTTCTTAATGCACTGTTTTTGTGTTTCCTGGATATTCTTTGTGTTCTGAAGATAAGCTGTCAACACAATCCCAGAGAGTCTTTTGGATGGGAAAGAATGCTCAGGGATACTAACCCTGCATAGAGCCCTGCCAGGAGACACATGCCCTAAAAATGTCCCTTTTCCACCAACTCTGTCCTTGGAGAGGAACCAATTTTCCTTGCTTTTAGAATGCATAAGTTACACAGAGATGCCTGGATGAGGACTTTAGTACATCATCCCCGGAATACCTTGGTCTTTGGTTTGGCTAAACATCATCACTTGAGGTAGTAACAGCTGTGCAACAATTTATGGGAGTGGCATGGGGCCTGGCAGCTGCTTTTATTTTTTCCCCTTCTGGAAGCTTGTTTCCTTTGAGTCATTTTTTGATTGTGATGGATTTATTTTCTGTTGTGTATTCATTTCAAAGATATTGGGCAATCTTTTTCAAGATTCCTGAAAACAAAGATTCATGGTTCCAATGAAAAAGGGTATTTAGCGTCTGTCAGAACCTATGTACCCTACACGTTTTTTATGGCACATATTTGGCATTCTAAAAAGTTATGTAACATCCATGATGACACATAGAAATCTCTAAATTATAGTGTTCAATGGCTGGTCCATTCATAAGTAAAATTTTAATGTACTAGAAGATTCAGATTGCCTTCTGCCCTATTGATATGATTATTTTAATTGAAACATATGTTACTTCTTTAAGCATGAAAAAGTACTGCAAAAAGGAAAATATATAACTCAAGGAATGATTGTTTTTTAATATCAACTAATATGGAACGTGATTTCAAATGACATTCAAGACTTTTCTCATCTCAGGCAGCCAGTAAGACTTCAAGATAAGACATGTCCTGTCCACTTCTACCTGTGAGTTATTGTGGGAGTCACTTTTTTTTAAAATAATGGTCACTTCTAAGTAGGTTACTGGATTTTTTCTTTTCTGAAATTCTATATTAAAAATTCAAAATATTTTTACCTCGGTAGATTATTAATAACAATTTATTAGGAATAACAAATTCACAGAATTCTTCTCTCCTTTTCATGACAAATATAGATTTAATGTGAGAAAGGGGCTAGGAAAACAGCTAACAACCCCACCACCACCATGTTGTAAGTTAGGTCAAGTTCACTTTTGGCACCCTTTTGATTTTCCCTTTGACTCTCTCAGTAATAGTTAAATTTTTTAGTTGCAAGCAATAGGGAAGATCCTAACTTAAATAGCAAGTAGCTGATTAGGATATAAACGGAAGGCATAACATAAGGGAGTGATACTAAGAAACCCCCATTACAAGGAAATGAAGAATGGGCAAAGAATGAGGGAAGTCTGGCAAACCAGCAAGGAAAGGACCAAATACTAGGGATGTACAAATGGTCTCTGTATCAGGAACTAAAAAGATTGTTTAGGTATCAGCTGGTTACTGAGGCTGAGGCAGTTCCAATTGTTCATCAGTGGTTTGTGAAGTGGGGAAAGAGCTATGATTGGTCTAGATTGGGTCACATGCCACCCATTGACTAGGGGAAGGCAGAAAATCTTGACTAACATAAAGAATCAAACAGCTATTACAGTGTAGCAAACCACTCCAGAATTCGGCAGCTTGAGATCATAATCATCTATTTCCTCAGGCATCTACAGACAGGCTGGGGATCAGCTGATCTGAGCTGGGCCCAGGTGTGTGTCTCTCTTTAAAGATTGGGTCACGTTGCAAAGATATGCTTTGCGTATCTTCCTTCATGGCCCTGATGAGGGGCAGCAGTTACATGGGAGAGGTTCTTCTCTAAGGAACGTACAAGAGTGCAAGTCCTACCATATAAGCAGTGTTGGAGTCTCTGCTTATATCACATCTACTAACATCCCATTGGACAAAGCAAGTCATGTGGCCAAGGCCAAAGTCAAATGTTGGGAAAGTATATTCTGCTTTTTTTGTGGGAGTGATGACCAAATGAACTGACAACAGGGATAGAGGAAGGGGTGAAAAAAGGAGCCAATAATTAAGTTGGGCTAATTATCCAAGAATCAAAAAGATAATGACCTTAAAAGAAATCAAAATCAATGTTTTTGACCAAAAAACAAACAAAAAAAAAAGATGCTTGGATGCTTGGTAGCAAAAAGAAGCCCAACAAATGCCTAATTCCTGAAAGGGCTCCTTTCACCTGGTTCTTATGAATTGCAGCTTTCAGCAGTTCCTCTCATTGCACCTTCATACACCAGTAAGACTCCAAGAACCAACAAAACAATCTTATGGCAGGGATGTGACCAGTACCTTAACATATAAATACAAGTGGTCAAATCACTTCTAGATAATGTGCCTGCTTTTAGGAACAAGATTGCAAGTAATTGTGATTTCAATACATTATGATAGAAAAATCATATAGAAGAAGGTATTGTTGTCTGTTAATTACTATATAGAACCTGTGAACATCCAAGCAGCTGATAAATTAGTCCAAACCAACAAGTCCAGCTGTTTGGGCTTGATATGTTGCGCAGTTCAACACTAGCCACTTCTAAAGCATGAGTGGTGGCAGTGGGTGCTACTGTTCTGTGCTTTACCTTGCCTGGGAAATGCTGATGGAACTTGGACATCAGATTTTTAAAAATTTTGTTAATGTTTATTTTTGAGAGAGAGAGAGAGAGAGTGTGTGTGCAAGCAGGGGAGGGGCAGAGAGAGAGACATAGATTCTGAAGCAGGCTCCAGGCTCTGAGCTGTCAGCACAGAGCCTGCCTGATGTGGGGCTCGAACTCATGAAGTCAGACGCTTAACTGACTGAGCCACCCAGGAACCCCTGAACATCAGATTTTAATGAATCTGGTCTAGGCTGGGGTGGCTACATCAAATCATAAATTCAGATTCTAGGGCTCCATTGCTAAGGATCCTAATTATCTTGTGTTTAAGCCCCTAATTTTTTGTCTGACATTCCAGAACTCTCTCAAGTGATTCCAAGGTGTATCCAGGTCTAGAATCTACTTAGTCCAATGCTTTAAGTGTGAAAAAACTGATACCCAGAGTGAATGTCTGTATGACTTTCTTTCCTGTGTGACACAGCTGATTTTCCTGGTGTCAGAACTTGGACTAGACCTGTGCTATTCTCCTGTCCCCAGTCCAGTGCTCACTCCTCTACACCCTGCTGTCTCCTTCACAGGAAAAAAAACAGAAGATATCATGTTGATCTGAACTTCTGGAGAGTGAACACCATCCCTCCCCATTTTCAGGTGCATCACTTCCTTTCATTCTGAAGCACATGTAGTTTTTTGGTTTGGTTTTTTTGAGAGAGATTGTGCGTGCCAAGTGGAGAGAGGGGCAGATGGAGAGAGACAGACAGACAGAGAGAATCTCAAGCAGGCTCCATGCTCAATGTGGAGCCTGACATGGGCTCAGTCTCACAACCCGGGGACTAAGACCTGAGCCGAAATCAGGGGTTGGACCCTCAACCACCTGAGGGGGCCCCACACATGTAGATTTAGATAGGCTTACATAGGTATATAGACTTAATTGCTCAGTTAAGAGTTGACCTATTCAATTAGTCATTGGTTGCTAGAAAAGTGAGCTGAGACCATTTTTAAATGAAACCTCTAGGTCTTTTTGCCCCACAGGTACAGTGTATAAGCCAAAGGTCACTGTGATAAGGGAGACAGCAGCAGGTCCATGGAAAAAACTTCCAGAGCAAAATCATCAACTCTCAGTGGAATGTGAATTGAAAGCCAAGAGCTGTTGGTGAAAAGAAAAAGATGGAAAATAGAGGAAAGAAGGACAGAAGGGAGCGGGCATGAGGTGACAATGCAGAGGGCGCAGTAGGCCTGAGCAGCCTGCCAGCAGGTCAGCACGCACAGACTGGCATGCAGGGTAAGAGAGGGGTGAGAGACAGCCACCCAAAAGGAAGAAAGATGGTCTTCAGGAAGGGAAGATACGCTTAAAATTAAACACAGGGGAGGAAAAGGGTGTTTACAGTTTTCTGAGATGAGATTCAAGGCTGAAGTCATCGTTTGGCAGCCAAACCAAAGAAATTTGGTTTCCCTCTGAAAGATTTATGTCTTCTAGGGTTGAGAAATATGTCTGGCTGCCAATATTTCATAAAGCAACATAGAAAGAAATACTACCTACTTTAGTGTTTGGTTTGGGACTTTTCACCTTTGTTTGGCAAGATATTTTTCATTTTGAAAGAGAGAATAGTTCGCGTCAGCTTCCTATGAAGATCTCAATGCTCTTTGCCTAAATTATCTGGTGGTTCATAGTGTTTTACTTACCTATATACAAATACTTTAAAAGGTGAATTAAAACTTGTTAATACAGTCATAGAATCTGTAAAACTTGTAACCTTTCAAACCACTTTGAGATAATATCGCCTTCAAAGAGAATGAAAACAAATGTAATCAAACCCTTTGGGAATTCCACTTAGTAGCTGGGGGGAAACCAAACTCAGAGCCAGCTCCGCCATTTGCTATTTGTGTGACCTTGAGAAGTTACTCAACCCCACTGTGCCACAGATTCCTTATCTGTCAGGTGAAAATAATAAAAGAATTGTTGAGAGGATTAAATGACTTAAGCCCTAAGAACAATGCTTGGCACTCAAAAATGATTCATTGTTATTATTACATATTCTGGAATTTCTGAAATATCCCAGTTTCAAATATTCTCTATTACTGTAGTCATATTATCATGGAAAAATCCTAAAAATGCCAACTAACTACGCTCTCAGATCATCTGTTTCACGTAGTGGCAGACTACTGAAACAATGGGGAGAGGAAAATTTTCCCCAGCCTTACCCAGCTGTAAACCATGTCATGTTGTGACCGTTAACTACCACCAACTCTTTGTATATGGCTACCCAGAGTTTTACATCCCTGGTTTTTGTATGTGTGTATGTATGTATATGTATGTATGCATTTATCAGGGACATTTTTCTCTGGCATCATCATCCGCATCTTCCAATTACAATTTTCCCCACAGCCTGTCTGCCAGCTTATGTTTCCTTCTTCTGCCTTTCTCTCCCTTTCTCTCCCTCTTTCTCTTTCTTTGTTTCTTCCCCTCCCTTCCTTTCTCCTTCTTTTCCTTACATCTTTGGGTCCCTGCTCTCCTCCAGGCACTATGTCATTATTTCCCAATTCCCCAGTGTTAACCTATATTCAGGTATTATCCAGACAGATGTTAACTTCTCCATCCCATCTACTCTTCAAACCTTCCTTCATGCTCTCAATGTCCTTATCATCCAACCGTTCTGCTGTGCTCTGCCTCTAGTTCTTTCTCAACAGTTTCCTCTATTACCCACGCCACACAGTCAAGTAATGTAGTCAATAGATGGTACTTGAACAACAGGCAAGCAATCTATGTTTCTTCTCCTCGTTCTTTTATTTGCCAACTGAGGCACCTTGGGCAAGGCACTTAACCCAGCTGAACTGGGCTCCACTCTCCACATAGGTGCATTCTGTGTTCAAAGTACTTGTGGAGATGCTATCAGACTATAGAAGTCAAGCAGTACGTTTAAGTGCCATGTATCGCTCTTTATTTAATGTCACCATTGTCCCATCCTCCCTGATAGTCTAGATATCTTACTCACTTCCAACTGACAGAAGTGGTAGTCTCTACTTTTAACCCTATTATCACTCCTGTTGGTAATGATGGCACTGCGACTCTTTCCCCCTAACCTCAACACCTTTTTCTTTCCCCACGTGTTGTTTATGCCGATAATTTTCAAATCTTTCAGAGTTTGCCACATATGACAAGCTGCTTCTTATTCTTATGCTTATGATCCCTCATGTGCTGTTTTTGCTGCTTTCCATCTTTCTGGTGATCATTTATTATACTTCAGAACCAGCTCAGGTATCTTATGTGAATCCCTCTCTGTGAGTGACATATATCTATTGTCATCTATGTCATTTCAGTTCAAGATTGTTCACCTTCATATCAGTCACTCCTACTAAACCTTGCACTTCTGAGAAGAGGCCTGTTGTCCTTAAGTCCCAGCATGGTGTCTAGCACATTACATGTCTCAGAAACATTTGTTGAAGTATAAGTTCAAGTTCTCTTTTTCTGATCATCTGTGTATGAACTTACACTGGTTTTGGAATTCTATAATTTGGATTCAAGCTCTGGCCAGCCATAGATATTGGCTGCCTGACCATGACCAAGTTCTTTAACCTTTAGGAAAGCAAGTTTCCTTTCGTGTAAATGGGAGATAATGACACCCCTATTTATTGAACACTCACTATTTGCTGGAACTGTATATTTTCTCATTTATCTTATATCATTCAGTTCGTAAAATTGCCCTGTCAGGTACCTATTATTATTATTCCCATTTTACCAATAAGAAAGCTGAGCCTGGACAACTAAAATAATCTCATAACTAGTCCTTGCTTTCCCTCATTGTTTTTCAGTATACTTTGTTACAGTAGTAAGGGTGATCTTTTAAAATCATCAAACAAATAATGTTATGCCCTTGCACAAAAACCTCCAGTAGCTTAATTGCATTTAGGAAAAAAAAAAAAGAAGTCTAAATATCCTCTCATCTTCTGTAAGTCTCACAAATGATGTGGCCCCTAATTACCTCTTGGATTTCATCATGGTGTACTTTCCACCTCTTTGACAGCACTCAGGGACATTGGCTGAGTTGCTTTTCCTGGAGCAGGGAAGCTCCTTTCCACCATAGAGCTGTCACATGTGCTGTTTCTTCTGCTGGGAGCACCCTTCCAGTAGGTCCTTAAATGACTGACTTCTTCTCATTCATCTTAGCTCAAATTGTACTTCCTTAGAGTAGTTTTTTCTAAACCCCAACCCCATTGAGCTTCGGCATCATTACTCTCCATTTCATTACCCTATTTGATTTTCCTCAGAGCACTTTCACAATATAAAATAATTTACTTTACTGCCTGTCTCCTACATTTTCAGTGCCTAGCATAACAGATTCAAAATATATTTGTTAAAAGAATTAACTGCCCAAAGTCAACTCAGCAAAGAGGGGTGGAACTGGGATTTGAACCCAGGACTGGTGGACTCTAAAGCCCATATGGTTAACCGACGTATTCTTTCCCTGCTTCATCCATAAGGTTACTGGGAAGACACATTAGGCTAATACAGGGGACATGCTTTGTAAATTCCAAGGGTTATGGCAATATGAGGCGGCAGACTTATGGTATTCTGTCCTTCAGTGTCCTTTGCTGGGTGCCACACACATTCATACTCTTCATTCTCAAGCAGCAAGAAGACATCACCAATGTTAGGGGGGAAAGGCTATTGGCTATAAGAAGCGCTTCTACTGATATTCTGTTAAGAATTGCTGGTGACATCTGTGGGAAATGTTTTCTTCTTGTACTTTCACTCTTGGCCAGACCCTTGCTAATCCTACCCTTATCTTCTACACTCTTGACCTTGCCTTCCTTGATGTCATTAAAGGAAAATTTACTAAAAAATCTTCCATTTATTCAATAACCATATCTAACACATTAGATTTTCATAGACGTTTTAGGCCTGTCTCTGTTCAATCCCAGGCTATGCCATCTCCCTGCAGAGGGTTTAGAGTAACAAATCCAAATTAGAGCTAGAATGAACAATGGAGACTCCTAATATTAAAACCCCCTTTTCTATTATAAAAGGGATAGAAAACTGAAACATTTAGGTTAGTTCACCTGAAATCAACAAGCTAATCATACAGCTAGCTAGTTAATGGCAGAGCCAGAACAAACACCTGGTCCCTAAGAGCTCCCTCCCAAAACCTGCTTGGTTGGTTGATCTATCTATCTATCTATCTATCATCAATCTATCTACCCACCTACCTATCATTTTATAAATCTTCATTTTGACTGTGATTCATTAAAGAAAAAATTATTTTTACATCCAAATTATTATGGTACACAAAATAGCAACCCAGATATTTTATCTTTGTATTTGTAAAAGCCCCAAAATTTCAAAGGCAAATAATTTGTTTTGGTATCAGGGGCATGAATTAATGTCCCTTCACTACAGTCCTTTGAATTCTTAAGCTACAATCAGTATCACTTTAGGATTTGCTAAGATCAAAAGTTTTTCCGATAACCTAATACTCGGACACTTGGATAATTCTGTTGTTTTCCAAGCAAAATATGGAGTATGGTCTTTAAAACCTACTGATTGCAAACGTTATATTTTTATTTATTTTGAAGTTGTGAATATTTTCGGACATAGGCCGTAGCTTCTTCACGCTTTGAAACTTTGGGCTCTGCTCTGCTAGTGACCGTCTTCAAAGGATGAAAACACTGAAACAAAGATGATATAGGTAGTGGAAATACAATTGTTTCAGCAATTAGATCATAGAAATTTGAAACAAGATTTGTGAAGTTTTCCTTATCTGAATGTCCAAATAATTTTTCTCTCATTCAAAGAAAACAAGTTCTTGTCCATAATATATCTTGTCCCAGTATAATGAGTGGTAGAGACTGAAAAGGAGGGAAAAAAATTTCCTGGCCTTCCAAATCTTCTTCCAAGACATCCCTTTCTGGCATGGGCAGACCACACTAGCCTGCACACACACCAAACTTTCCACAAGGACTGACAAGGAAGTTTTGAACTTCACCAAGCGCTCTCCTTTTTTCAAAAAAATTGTGGGGTTTTTTTCTCCCATCATTTTTAGTCAATGAAACTACTTTCTCCTCTCCATAGGAAGTAGATTATTATGTTTGAGTCATAGATCACTGCAATTACGAATACATGATATCATTTGGAGCATACTCACACCCTAAAAAGTTTCCAAGTTTACCATGTCTACTTGAGTTTTTCCAGAGAACATTTGTCATTTCATTCAAGAGCAGGCCTATGGGTAATCATTTAATCAAAACTGCTGCAGTGATTGCTACTTGTACAGAAAATTATAAAGCTACAGCAGGAGTAAAGCCCAGATTGCCAAGCCTAAATGGGCACTGCTTTTTTGTTAAGTGTTGGGTAAGAATGAATACCACATCCTTAAATTTGGAGGAAATTGAAGAAAGACAACCGTTCTTTGGTCAGAACCACATTTCCTAATTTTCATTTCCTCTATTTTATTTACACAAAAATACATAATGAAAATTCATAGAAGGCACATAGAGAGAACATCTAATTTTGATTCATGCTCTTAAAGAAAAGTCTTATTCTAGCCTTGGAAGCCTCTGATGTATACTTTTCTTTTTTTAAAGCCAAGAGGCAAAAAACTTTGAACAACATTAAAAAGGTTTTGTATGCCTCATTATGGTTTCATATATACCGGCCATCAAGTGAAAAAAATATATTGAGATGATAGTTTATGAGATGTTCAATCCTAATATGTGAACAAGAACTTATTGGGAAACAGGTTAGTATGGAAATAACTGCTCTTCTGGAAAGAAGCTTTATTTTGAGTTTAAAACTCTGTAACTTATTCTTTTATGTATATAATTCTTTCTTTCATTGTCTCTAATGCACAAAAAATTTAATATATTGTTAACTATAGAGATGGCTACTCAGAGAATGGTTGGATATGTATCTGGGAGAAAGTAAACACAGTTCCTTAAAGGGCAATGCAGTGAGGTCATACTCTGCAAAGAGATTTTAACAAAGACAGTTTTGGTCTACTATTTATTTTCTTTTCCAATACCAGTCTTTAAAAAAATGAACTCCACTTTTAAGTTAGAAAGTGACTTTCTCAAATGCTGATAATAAAAAACAGGTCCAAATTGGTACCCACAAAAGAGGAATTCAGCTCTCATTTATGGTTAATGAAATGATGGGTGATACGTGATTGAAACTGGATCTTAAAACAGCAAAATATATTTTTTTGTTTGGAAATAAAGCATGTAAGATTCTACTGCTATCTCACATTGGCAAAAGAGATGGGAGGCTTTAAATCTGTGGCCTCTCTTTGTGAGTGGTGAAAGATGACATAAATGGGTAGATTTTGGAGGAGCTAACCCACTCTGGGATGACGCAAGTGTGTTGATAAAACCTCACTAACTCAAAGTACCAAGACCAGCGGTAAACAAGACTTCACATGGAGTGTATTTAACCACCACAAGAAAGGATTGGTTTCTGACAGGAAATCATCCTAATAACTTTCTTGTCCAAGTTTAAATATAGTTCTTTAAGCTTTAAGGCCATAGTGCTAAAATTTAGTCCTTATGAATTTCCATACAGCAGTAAGGAAGCTCTCTGTATCCATCATCTTGAGGATGGGATCACCTTTATTTGATCTGTGGAGCTAAGAGCTAGAGAAATAGACTCAAACTTACTCTGGCCTTGGGCAGGAGGAGAACCAAGCTGATCAGAGGGCGGAGACCTGCAGTTCAGCTAAGCTGAAGACCTATTTGTCAGGAATATAATTCACTCACAATTATATTCAAGAGAAATTATATTCAGGAGAACAGCTAAATCAGGGAGGGGCAGGCAAGAACTGTGGAGCTAAACAAGCTAGAAATTAAGTATTTGAAATCAGCAAAAAGAGAAAGGAAAGTGGTTGAGAGTCAGAGCTGTATTCATTTTTTTTTTTTTAGTTCATATGTGATTTTATTTATTTATTTTTTATTTATTTTTCAATATATGAAATTTATTGTCAAATTGGTTTCCATACAACATCCAGTGCTCATCCCAAAAGGTGCCCTCCTCAATACCCATCACCCACCCTCCCCTCCCTCCCACCCCCCATCAACCCTCAGTCAGAGCTGTATTCAAATTATAGCCCTGCCTCTTTCTGGCTGTGAGACTTTGGACACTGTGGTTACATTATTTGCTGAAAATATTAGCTCTCCTTCTCTATTGGGTAACCCCTCAGAGCCCCTCCTTATAGGAGGAGTCCCTTCTATACCCACTGATATCAGGGTTGGCCATGTTACTTGCTTTGACAATAGAATAGGAACAGAAGTGATGAAAATCGTGTCCAAATAGAAGATTGAAGTTCTATTGCATGCTTTTTCTTCCTATTCTTCTCCCTCTGCCATGAGAAGGGTATGTTGCAGATAGAGTCTGCTCCTTCAGCCTGGATCCCAGAATAAGGATGGCTTGTGGGGAGAGACACATCCAAATCAGAGACCGACAGCTGACATTTATTGTGAAGCTGTGCTGTTAGCGACTGATTTTGAAGTAATTTGTTACCATAGCATAACCTAGCAAAATCTGACTAATAAAGCAAATCAGACAGGGTCCTCATCTGTAATATCAGGATATGGTTATTGTGAGGACAAAATGGAACGATATTTTGTGCTTTCTTGGCAGCATTTTACAAGTAGCAGTTGTTGGCATAATTCCAAGGAGTCCAGGCTGGGAATCTGGAACCAAAGGGTCAGGAATCCAGAAGAAGAACTGAGCAGGAATTGATGAAGACCACAGGTCAATGGTCTACATTAAATGTTAGAATTTAGCTGGAGGATGAGTAACAAACTAAGGGGTAGAGTAGAGGCAGACAGGAGCAGCAAGTAGAACATTCGGCGATGAGCCAACTGCCCTCTAAGGCACACACTTTTAAGGGCTTTCAATGAAGTCATCTGAGAGCATAGTCGAATCTAGGCTGTCTGGTGGGGGCAAATATGTAGACGGCATAGTAGGCAATTACTGACATGAGGTTTACATGAGGCACGTCTTTACAAAATAAACTTTCTTATTTGTTCCCAAATATGTTCTTTCACTCTTAGTGTTATTTGGGTACATTATGGTTATGTCTGAAGTTCAACAATGATAAAGTCCTCTCCTATGGATTGAGTCATAATTTTTATGAAAGCTACATTATTTATATATCTAAAATTATGTTTTAAATATAAACAAATTTTAAATCTATTAACACCAAACTTCTGTATTTACAATGATCGATATGGTTGGATTTGACGGTAATGATGAAAAAGTATCATGTTGCCAGTGATACTACATCAGTCATGTAGGTTTCTTCCCGTGAATCGTTTGGAGGGGAAAACTGATCAGCTATTTTCTTTTGATACAGGACAACTGATACAGGACAATGAAGCTCAATTAGACCTAATGTATTCTTTTGGGTAGGGCATATTTTACCACTAGAATGGTTTTGTAGAGCCCCAGGGCAAATGCCAGGAGTCCAAATCAAGCATCCATTGAAAGTGTTTCCGTAGTTTTCAGTACTGGCCTCACGTGAGAATCACCTGAGGCAATTAAAACAGATACTCAGATTACTCCCAATTAATAAAAAACAAAAACAAAAACAAAAACCTCTGGAGGTGGGGAATAGCAATCACAAATACAAAACAGAATTCCCCAGGTAATTCTAGTGTGCACCCAAGTTTGAGAACCATTGAGTTAGAGGTGGAGAAGTCTAAGGGTCAGGAGGAGTCTAGGAAAGAGAGTTAGTTGAGAAATAAGAATGAGTAGAGAGAGACAAGAATACCGACGTGTGTTTCTCAAACTTCAACATGCAGAAGAATCGCTTGGGTGTCTTGTTAAAATGCAGATTTTGATTCAGTAGGACTGAGGGAGGGTCAGAGCAACTGCAGTTCCTAGAAAGCACCTAGGTGAAGCTGCCAACCTCTGGACCATACATGGAGTAGCAAGAAATTAGAGAAGACAAGTAGGAATTGTTCTGATTGAATCCTAGGCAACTAAAGCTTGAGTGACTCCATCAGGACTGTATGGGCAATTCAGGGTTGGGTAAAACATGTTGGCAGGTGCCAACAGAAGGAATATAAGGCTTTCTCATAAATAAAAGGATGGTTGCCATAGCTTGAATTTATTCTAAGAATTTTGTCTGGGGCACCTGGCTGGCTAAATTGGAAGAGCATGTGATTCTTGATCTCAGTGTCAAGTCCCACATGGGTGTAGAAATTACTAAAAAAAATAAATAAATTCAAAAAAAATTGTTGGTAACTTATAGCCAATGATACACATGGAACTAGAAACTAAACGTAAATAGGAACCTTGCATAGTAGGACAAGGTAGGTGCTTGATAAAAACCATTCACTCTAACATACAGTTAAAATTGAGGCACCATAGTAGTATTGATAGACAACCATGATGGGAACCAATTCAGAAAGCAAAATTAAGTTATTTTAAACGGTATTTCCAAAACACCGATGTTACTGGGGTCATTGTAGATGGCACTCAGATATAATAAAGTATATTGAATCACAGAGTAATAAATATTATTTCCTTCTTAACTTTCTTTCAATCCTTTTGATTAGCTTCAGGGGAAAAAGTATTAGTTCAGGTTGTATGTCTTTAGTAATTTTCTCATAGTTGCTAATTACCCATTTTTATGAAAAGAGAGCATTAGCATTCCTCAAACTCAAAACTACAACAGGCAAAAAATATGGTCGTTTTTTTTTGTTGTTGTTGTTGTTACAATTATATGTCTGGTTACTCTCTATTTTCAGCGAGTGATGTTTTTGTTTCTGACAGTGATATATAGTTTTCTCTCAATATAAATTGTAGCAAATAAAGTTAATTTTTAAAATATTAGTTATAATACAATAGTGTAGAGACATGACAAAAATCATGAAGGTGCTATTTAAATAGTTGAAATTTGGAAAATCTGGCTTGGAATGAACATGAAACCACATAGAAATCTGTGCTGTTTACAGACTTAGATCCTAACAAAATATTTGCATTGATTTATTTAGCAAAAACTGCACATAGAATAAGCTTATAAAGACAAACCAAATTTAATCAACAAATATTTACGGAAACGAAGAGCAAATTTTAAAATTCAAAATGTTTTCCCGATTTTATCTATTTATTTTTTTCTGCATGTAAACAGTTTTGTGGGCTCAGTTGAATATCTCAAACAATCTTTTAATGAAAAGATTCAGCAAATAGAAGGACTGTTTCCCAAAAGTGTTTTTTCTGTTTTGAGGCCCTGTGTACATTTAAAGAAAAAGTAGCACTTAAATTTTGTATTATATTGTTCAAAATAGTAGTTTCCATCTCAGTTATTTTGTGTCTAGCCATCATGCATTATCATAGTCATTTTCTTGATATACAGGTATTATGTTGGAAATAGGCCCCTAACCAGTAACTTACTAAGCTGAGTTTGGTTTAGCAGAAGCCACCTGCTCTTGATAAAATTAATGCAAATAGATCACAGATTCATGAGATGGAATAGTCCTTAAGAAATGAGTTTCTGGGGCACCTGGGTGGCTCAGTTGGTTAAGCATCCAATTTTGGCTCAGGTCATAATCTCATGGTTCATGAGTTTGAGCCCTGAGTCAGGCTCTGTGCTGACAGCTCAGAACCTGAAGCCTGCTTCAGATTCTATGTGTGTCTCTCTCTCTCTGTCCCTCCCTGCTTGCACTCTGTCTCTCTGTGTCTCCAAAATAAATAAACATTAAAAAAAATAAAAATAAAAAAGAAATGAATTTCTGTTCACATACACATTCAATTGGACTATTTTTTGTTTGTTTTTACTTTTAGTTCCTTATTACCATACATACCACACCACAAATCCACACAATTAATTATATAGTTTCTCCAACTTCCCAAACTTCACCTCCTGCTGTGGTCTCAATGTTTGTGTCTCCACCCCCCAAATTCATGTATTAAAATGTTGATGCCCAATGTGATGATATTAGGAGGTGAGGCCTTTGGGTCTTCATGAGTCAATGTCCTTATAAAAGAATCCTCACAGAGATCTCTTGCCCCTTCCACCATGTGAGGAGGCGGTAAGAAATTGGCAGTTAGCAAAGTGGAAGATCACCTTTACCAGACCATGCTAGCTTTCTGATCTTGTATTTCTAGCCCACAGAACTGTGAGAAATAAATTTCTGTTCTTTATAAGCCACTCAGTTCGTGGTATTTTTGTTATACCTGCCTGAATGAACTAAGATACTTCCAGAGATTCATTCCAGATCATCAGAATTATATCTGAAGTACTTTCAGAAGTGAATTCTCTATGGCCGCAGGTCTATCCCCTCAGCTGATGGTAATAAAAGATATGGATTAGTGAAGACAGAACTGTAACAAGGTGGGAACCTTGTCTCTTAAACGGTGCTGGAATGCCAACTTGTCTGCACACACACAGCAGGCAGGCTGGTGGGGTGGGCTCACCAGATCCATTTGCATGAGTCAACTTGCCTGAGGATGTTCTCATAAGAGTAGGGAAGATCTGGAGTCAGAATGCATTCCTTTCCTCTTGTTGCCATAATAATTGCCACAAGCTTAGTGGTCTAAAACAAGGCAAATTTATTTTTTTTCAGTTTTTTATTTATTTTGAGAGAGAGTGAGAGAGGATGAGCATGAGTGGGGAAGGGGCAGATGGAGAGAATCCCAAGCAGGCTCCACACTGTCAGTGCAGAGCCTGATGTGGGGCTCAATCTCAGGAACCGTGAGATCATGACCTAAGCCGAAGTCAAGAATGGACACTTAACTGACTGAGCCACCCAAGCGCCCCCAATAAGGCAAATTTATTATTTTATAGTTCTGGAGGTCAGAAGTCTAAAATGGGTCTCACTGGGCTAAAATCAAGATGATGGCAGGGCTGCATTCTTTCTGGGGGGCTCTAGAAGAGAATCCACTTCCTGGCCTTTTCCAACTTCTAGAGGCTGCCCACCGTCCTGGGCTCATGGCAGTCTTCCACTTCCAAAACCAGCAACTGTATCACCCCAACTTCTGCCTTCATCCTCACATCTCCTTGTCTGATTCTCTTTTCTTTCTCCTCCCATGTATTACAGCCCATCAAGATAATCCAGGATAATCTCCCTATTTTAATATCAGCTAATCAGCAAACTTAATTCTGTCTGCAACCTTAGTTTCCCCTTGGCATGCAACATTCACAGGTTTCAGGAGTTAGGGCCTAGACATTTTGGAGGGCTATTATTTTGCCTACCCCACAAAGGTAGAGAAAGTATGGGAAGAGACACAGGGTTGGTCTTAGGGTTTGTTTCTTTCTAAGTGACCATGAGTGACCTCTCAGTGGTCATAGGTGATAGTTGGAGAAAAGGAAGGCAAAGCACTATGTGCGGAGATGCATGGATGCCAAAGTAACACTATTTTCATTCCAATCATATAGGAAGACACAGACTGGGGAAATATACCTTGTTTCTACTTCTGCAGGGTATATAGTGGAAACTTGAAGACCTCCAGAGACCAGATTGCCGTCTCTGATTCATGCATCGCTGTTACCCACTTGGGGCAGTGGAACAGCAGTGACTGCAGAATAGTGGGCCTCAGAAGCAGTGATAAGATATTTAACTGGTTTTCACAAGCAGTGGGGAGGCTTAGCCATAGACCATACCAGGACACCCTAGAAAATAAAGTGAGGACACACACTAGATTTGTTTATGAGATACTTCTGGAACCTTCCAGAAATAACTATAGACTATTTCAGGGAGCTCAGTGACAAAGACAAAAACAACACAATGACAACAACAAAAAACAGGCAGAGGGAAAGCTATAAATCAGGATTTATTATGTTAATATGGTCCCATTTTTCACAGCATCTTAGGGCATCCAAAGGAAATTTAGATTACATTCAGGAGGGAGGCTCAAACAGATGGCAGGAGAAAAGAAACATCTTTCCTTTCAGCAGAGTCATGCTAGTTGGTGAATCAAGGGCCACCCCTGATAATCTGCACCTCTGATTATGATTTAATTTTAATTTAATGTCAATTAACTTGACAATTTAACTCTTGCTTCCCTGCCCAGGTGCTTGATTTACTGATTTATATTGGTCTAACAGGTTTAATTATATTTTTTTGGCAGTGATTTTTCCCCCCAAACTGAGGTCTTGTACCTATAGTTCTGTGCTTAGGGGATTTCAAGGAATTTGAATATCCTGGGGAACACTGCTGTGGCATTCCCAGATGCCTCCTTCAAGACTAGTATTCGTTTCACCAGTTTCCTGGTTGCCATCTAACAGCTCACAGTTTAATTGCCCTCTGGAAAGGATCTGCCTCACCCAAGGTTATGTTTCTTCCCTGGAAACAGCCCATATTCAAGACTGGTCATTGCGGAGGTACAAAAGCCTGCCTGCCTTGTCCCTGTGGGGAGATCTGTGAAGGGCCATCCCAGCTGCAGAGCATCCCTTGGTGCTGGTTGAGGTCTCTGTCATGACTTGATGTTGGTTCCCCTCTCCCTCTACCCTGTCCTTATTCCCTCCCAGGAGTTGTTCCTGATAGCAGGCATTTCCTGCATGTGGATCTCCATCTGTCAGAGTCTATTTCCCAGAGAATTTGAACTAAGACACTTGATATGAGAATTGGCCTAAGGAGGCGGATTCTAAAGTGAGACTTGGGAGCTGGATCACTTATTGGCTGGCTGTCAGTGAGAACCCATGGCTTGTCATAGGTGGAGTCCTGGGAGCAATGGCATGGGGTAGTTTTACAGCTATTAAAGCTTTGGAGCACCTGGGTGGCTCAGTAGGGGCGTCAGACTCTGGATTTAGGCTCAGGTCATGATCTCATGGTTCCTGAGTTTGAGTTCTACATTGGGCTCTGCGCTATTAGCATAGAGTTTCTTTTCTGCTGTCTCTGCCCCTTCCCTACTCGCACATGTGAGCGCACATTTGTGCATGCATGCACACTATCTCTCACCCGCTCTCTCTCTTTCAAAAATAAATAAGTAAACTTAAAAAACCCTAACAAACACTAAAGCTTTCACTGGTGATGAACTGAGATGGGATGTGGATATAAAGAAATGCACTGTTGGGCTTGATATCCTTAGGCATTTGAGAGGTTCAAAGGAAATGGTAATTAGAAAGACAATGAAATTGGATGGCTGTGGCTAAGTACCCAGTGTACAGCTGGGAAAAATAATAAAAGTGGAGGTGATTAATCACTAATTTAAGGCAAAGTTTGAAAAGTTAGAGAGTCTACAGGCAGCATTTAAAAGGCTCTCCTAAGGGACACCTGGTTGGCTCAGTTGGTTAAGGGACCTACTCTTGATTTCGGCTCAGGTCATGACCTCACGATTTATGAGTTTGAGCCCCAAGATGGACTCCACACTGACAGTGCGGAGAATACCTGCTTGGGATTCTCTGTCTCCCTCTCTCTCTGTCCCTCCCCCACTTGATCTCTATCTGCTCTCTCTCTCTCTCCCCCCACTATCTCTCTCAAAATAAATAAACAAACATTTTAATAAAAATAAAAAATAAAAAAGGCTCTCCTGAGGCTACAGAGTGGAAAAGGTGAAGACTGGGCTCAGTATTTAATTGTAAGGATAGCAGACAGAATTCCAGGGAAGGTTGAATTCTCAGGCCTGGCAAGACTTCAGCACAAAGATCAGGACCCTGGTACGCAAGGAATAGGATCCTAAGGCTTCAGATGAAACATCTAGGTCAGTGTGCTAGAAAACCTTGAAGTCCCAATACTCCTGAACCCTGTGGGCCCACAGAAGTAGCCTACTGCTTTCTGTTAAGGTCTAGCACTCTCCTCCTTAGGACTTACTTCTATTTCCTCTCCTCATCATTGGACACTGGAGTCTTTGTAAGAAACAATCAAGACACATGGGACACATGGGAGATACTCCATATGAAAATATAGCAGTTCATCATATGAAGTTTGGGGAGATGACAAGTTCTTCAGGGCATGCTGCACCTCTTCCTTCACAGTAAAGGATAAACTCTTATCTTCTGCTAATGAGGAGTCACCCCCTGCTAGACCTCCAGTTCTGAAGGCAGCACATTCTACATTTAGCAATTACAGTTTTGACACATATACTAGGTGACATAAAACACTGCCTGTGTTGAGTAAGGCTTAAAGCAGGAAGGGACTTTGCAACAGGTCCACACTGTGATCCCAGAAGCCCTACTTCTTAGGCCTGAGGACCTGGTAACTCCAATGGAACTGGAAATATTTTTGGTGGAAAAGAAGCTAAATGGAGTTTATGACAAGTCTCGGTGGGAGAGTCATAACATAGGTAAGGTTTTGGAACAAGGTCATTCCATATGGAACATGGAATTACATATATTCAAAAAACGGCTCTTAGTGTTCAATAGGACTCTGGTAGAAATGGAGCATCTGACTCTGAGACATCAAGTAAAAATGTATCTAAAATTGCTTATTATGATATGAATTTTGTCAGACCCATAAATTCATAGTGTTAGGCATGGCTAGAAGCAATCCTTTGTAAAACAACATTGTATATCTAAGACTGGGCAGCAGTGGGGCTGGTAAGCCACAAAGACAGGTGGTCTATAATCCCATGTAATGTACCAGTTTCATTATTGCCTTTCTGTCAGCTCATACTTATAACCACATTAGGGCAGGGGCACTTAAACATAGTTGCCAGTAGAAGAAAATGGTCAAGACTGTTCTCAGGTGGGTGGTTTTACCAAATGAAAATCAAATGCTGGTGCCCTGTAGCCTCATTCAGGGGTGGCCTAGAAAGGCAGTGATGAGAGAAAATCCTCCCAATGGGCAGAACCTTGAGTGATTTACTGGGTTATCTACTTGGTATTTCCTATTTAAATTGATTTATACTCATTATTTCTTTGTTTCCTTACTTTTGATTTAGCTTGCTCATCTTTCTCTAGTATCTTAAGATGGAAGTATATATATTATTGATTTGAGAACTTCTTTTTAAAAAAATTTTTTAGACTTTTTAAAATTTATTTGGGGTTGGGAAGAGAATCTTAAACAGGCTCCACACTCAGCACAGAGCATGACACAGGGCTTGATCCCAAGACCCTGGGGTCATGACCTGAGCCAAAATAGAGTTGGATGCTCAACCAACTGAGCCACCTAGGTTCCCCAGAACTTCCTTCTTTAAAAATATAAGCATCTAGAAGGTGGCAGAACAGCATGGAAGTTTTTTGTGTGTCTCGCATCCATGAAATACAGCCAGACCAACACTAAACCATCCTGCACACGAAAACTGCTCTGAGGATTAACACAACAATCTGCACAACCTGAACCACAGAATTCAGTAAGTACACAGTGCAGAGGCGCACTGGGGAGAGAGAAACTGTGAGGGCAGGGAGCGGTTTTGCGTGCAGAGAGAGGACAGAGAAGGGGGGGGGGGATATAGGAAAAGCAGCCTCCCCCCCGAAAAGCAGCTGGAGAGAAAGTGGAAAGGTGGAAACAGCTGCAGGGACTGAACTAAAAAGGGAGAAAGGAGAAAGGAGGTTTAAATTGCATTAAGACTGTATAAACAGGGGGAGCATGGAGTCTGAAACTCTGCAGCTCAATACCTGACGGTGCTCTGGTAGAAAGGGCGAATCCCCAGGAGCAGGGTAGAATCCGGGGTTCTTCATGCCACACAGGGAGAGGCAGTTCCCCTGCTGGAAGGACATCTGGTAGAGGCTATGTGGGTCCCCCAAAGGCGAGGCCCCAGTGGACCCAGGAGAACAACCACATTCGCTGGTGCTGGAACAAGGTCGTTAAGGGTGAAGCCTGGTGCCAGATGTGTGTTATGATTTTTCATAATCCCTGAAACACTGCTGCTACACTATCTTGCAAACTTTGCCTGATGCGGACGGGCACCCAGCTGCAGTCTCTGGGCATCAGCAGCAGCACAGTCCTGGGAACATTCCTGGGTACAGCCAGCACCCGGCCATTGCTCAGTGAGACCCTCCACAGGGGTCAGGATGGGTCAAAGCCAAAGTCCCTCAGAAGTAAGGGGTCAGAAAAACAGCCGCACCTGAGACAAAACTCAGGAGGGAGGTGCTGCCTGGGGCTTGGTCACGGACTGTGTAAAAGCAGGGAGTGGACAGAAGCTGAAGACAAAGGACAGGTGCTTATCAGGGAGAACAGAGTTCCGACACTAGAGACTGGGTAGCTGGGTGACGCCATTTTCACCCCTCCCACACACCTGCATACACACCTACAAGCACCACAACAATCCACCCCAGTAAGTTAAGCAGAGCCATCTAGTGGAGAACAGAGCCGTTGCACTAAGTCCTGACCAACTGGGACACCCTCGCTCTTCAGGAACATAAGTCTATCTGCCTGCTTACTTTATGGACTCTAAACTGCTTCATAGTTTGACTTCTAGGGGAAAACAAAGTAATTTCAGTTGTATTTCAGTCTGTTCGCTGGTCCATCTATTCAATTATCTTTTTCTTTTTTCTCTTTTTCATTTCTTTTCTTTTTCTTGAATACAGAAAGAGAAAAACTTCATTTTTATTTTCCATTTCTATTAAAAATACTTTTTTCTACTATATTTTTTCCTTTTGTGTAAATTTTTTCAAATTCTATTTTACTTCTATCATTTCATTTTAGTCTACTTCAGTGTATTCATTTTTTCCAATTTTCAAATGATTTTTTTTCTTTCCCCTTTTTTCTCTAAGCTATCAAGCCCCTTTCAACACCCAGACCAAAACACACCTAGGGTCTAGCATCACTTATTCGATTTGTGTGTGTGTGTGTGTGTGTGTGTTTATTTTTTTAATTTTAATTTTTTTAATTTTAATTTTTTAACCTCATTAATTCCTTTTCTCCCTTCAAAATGACAAAATGAAGGAATTCACCCCAAAAGAAAGAGCAGGAAGAAATGACAGCCAGGGACTTAACCAACACAGATACAAGCAAGATGTCTGAACCAGAATTTAGAATCACGATAATAAGAATACTAGCTGGAATTGAAAATAGATTAGAATCCCTTTCTGTGGAGATAAAAAAAAAGTAAAAGCTAGTCAGGATGTAATAAAAAATGCTATAACTGAGCTGCAGTCTCGAAGGATGCCACAGTGGCAAGGATGGATGAGGCAGAACAGAGAATCAGTGATATAGAAGACAAACTTATGGAGAGTAATGAAGCAGGAAAAAAGAAGGAGATTAAAGCCAAAACAGCACAATTTAAGAATTAGAGAAATCAGTGACTCATTAAAAAGGAACAACATCAGAATCATAGGGGTCCCAAAAGATGAAGAGAGAGAAAATGGGTAGAAGGTTATGTGAGCAAATCATAGCTAAATTTTCCTAACCTGGGGAAAGACACAGACATTAAAATCCAGGAGGTACAGAAGACTCCCATTAGATTCAACAAAAACTGATCATCAACAAGGCATATAATAGTCAAATTCACAAAATACTTGGGCAAGGAAAGAATCATGAAAGCAGCAAGGGAAAAATAGTCCTTAACCTACAAGTGAAGACAGATCAGGATCGCAGCAGACCTATCCACAGAAACTTGGCAGGCCAGAAAAGAGTGGCAGGATATATTCAATGTGCTGAGTCAGAAAAAATATGCAGCCAAGAATTCTTTATCCAGCAAGGCTGTCATTCAAAATAGGAGAGATAAAGAGTTTCCCATACAAAAAAAAAAAAAAAAAATTAAAGGAGTCCGTGACCACTAAACCACCCTGCAAGAAATTTTAAGGAGGACTCTCTGAGGGAAGAATAGAAAGGACCAGAAAACACCACCAGAAACTCCAACTCTACAAGCATCATAATGCCAATAAATTCATATCTTTCAGTACTCACTCTAAACGTAAATGGACTAAATGCTCCCAGCAAGACATAGGGTAACAGAATGGTTAAGAAGACAAGATCCATCCATATGCTGTTTACAAGAGACCCACTTTAGACCTAAAGACACCTTCAGATTGAAAGTAAGGGGATGGAGAACCATCTATCATGCTAATGGTCAACAAAAGAAAGCTGGAGTAGCCATAATTATATCAGACAATCTAGACTTTAAAGACTGTATCAAGAGATGCAGAAGGGCATTACATCACAATTAAGGGGTCTATCCACCAAGAAAACCTAACAATTGTAAATATTTATGTGTGATATGTGAAAGCACCCAAATATATAAATCAATTAATCACAAACATAAAGAGACTTATTGATAGTAATACCATAATAGTAGGGGACTTCAACACCCCACTCACAGCATTGGACAGGTCATCTAATCAAAAAATCAACAAGGAAACAATGGCTTTGAATGACACACTGGACCGGATGGACTTCACAGATATATTCAGAACATTTCATCATAAAACATTCCATCGTTCTTCTCCAGTGCACATGGAACATTCTCCAGAATAGACCACATACTGGGACACAAATCAGCCCTCAACAATTATAAAAAGATAAAGATCATACTGTGCATATTTTTAGACCACAACGTTATGAAACTCGAAATCAACCAAAAGAAAAAATTTGGAAAGGTAAAAAATACTTGGAGACTAAAGAACATCATACTAAAGAATGAATGGGCTAACCAAGAAGTTAGAGAGGAAATTAAAAAATTCATGGAAGCCAATGAAAATGATAACACCACAACCCAAAACCTCTGGGATGCAGGAAAGGCAGTCCTAAGAGGAAAGTATATAGCATTCCAGGCCTTCCTAAAGAAGGAAGAAAGATCTCAGATACACAACTAACCTTATGCCTTAAAGAGCTGGAAAAAGAATAGCAAATAAAACCCCAAACCAGCAGAAGACAGGAGGTAATAAAGATTAGAGCAGAAATTAATGCTATTGAAACCAAAACAACAACAACAACAACAACAACAACAAACAGTAGAAAAGATCAATGAAACCAGAAGCTGGTTCTTTGAAAGAATTTAAAAAATTGATAAACCCCTAGCCAGTTTGATCAAAAACAAAAAGGAAAGGACACAAATAAATAAAATCAAGAACGAAAGAGGAGAGATCATAAGCAACACAGGAGAAATAAAAACAATAATAAGAGAATCTTATGAGCAATTATATGCCAATAAAATGGGCAATCTGGAAGAAATGGACAAATTCCTAGAAACATATGCACTACCAAAACTGAAACAGGAAGAAATAGAAAATTTGAACAGACCCATACCAGTAAAGAAATCAAATTGGTAATAAAAAATCTCCCAAAAAACAAGAGTCCAGGGCCAAATTGCTTTCCAGGGGAATTCTACCAAACACTTAAGGAAGAGTTAACACCTATTCTCTAGAAGCTGTTCCAAAATATAGAAATGGAAGGAAAACTTCCAAACTCTTTCTATGAAGCCAGCATCACCTGGATTCCAAAACAAGACAGAGACCCCACTAAAAAGGAGAACTATAGACCAATTTCCCTGATGAACATGGATGCAAAAATCCTCAACAAGGTATTAGCCAACCGTATCCAACAATACATTAAAAAAATTATTCACCATGACAAGTGGGATTTATACCTGGGATGCAGGGCTGCTTCAATATCTGCAAAACAATCAGTGTGATTCATCACATCAATAAAAGAAAGGACAAGAACCATATGATCCTGTCAATAGATGTAGAGAAAGCATTTGACAAAATATAGCATCCTTTCTTGATATAAACCCTCAAGAAAGTAGGGATAGAAGGATCATACCTCCATATACAAAAGACCCAATGCTATTATCATCCTCAGCGGGGAAAAACTGAGAGCCTTCCCCCTAAGGTCAGGAACAAGACAGGAATGTCCACACTCACCACGGTTATTCGACATAGTATTGGAAGTCTTAGCCTCTGCAATCAGACAACACAAAGAAATAAAAGGCATCCATACTGGTCAGGAGGAGGTCAGACTTTCACTCTTTGCAGATGGCATGATACTCTATATGGAAAACCCAAAAGAATCCACCAAAAACTTCTAGAACTGATTCATGAATTCAGCAAAGTTGCAGGATATTAAATCAACGCACAGAAATTGGTTGCATTCCTATACACCAACAATGAAGCCACAGAAAGAGAAATCAAGGAATTGATCCCATTTACAGTTGCACCAAAAACCATAAAATATCTAGGAATAAATCTAACCAAAGAGGTGAAAAATCTACACACTGAAAACTATAGAAGGCTTATGAAAGAAATTGAAGAAGACACAAAATAATGGAAAAAGATTCTATGCTCCTGGATAGGAAGAACAAATATTGTTAAAATGTCAATACTACCCAAAGCAATCTACATATTCAATGCAATCCCTATGAAAACAACACCAGCATTCTTCACAGAGCTAGAACAAATAATCCTAAAATTTGTATGGAACCACAAAAGACCCCGAATAGCCAAAGCAATCTTGAAAAAGAAAACCAAAGCAGGAGTCATCATAATCACAGACTTTAAACTATACTACAAAGCTATAATCATCAAGACAGTATGGTACTGGCACAAGAACGGACACTCAGATCAATGGAACAGAATAGAGAACACAGAAATAGACCCACAAACATATGGCCAACTAATCTTTGAGAAAGCAGGAAAGAATATCCAATGGAATAAAGACAGTCTCTTCAGCAAGTGGTTCTGGGAAAACTGGCAGCAACATGCAGAAGAATGACCCTGGACCACTTTCTTACACGATACACAAAAATAAACTCAAAATGGATGAAAGACCTGAAAGTGAGACAGGAAGCCATCAAAATCTTCGAGGAGAAACAGGCAAAAACCTCTTTGATCTTGGCCACAGCAACTTCTTACTCAACATGTCTCCGGAGGCAAGGGAAACAAAGGCAAAAATGAACTATTGGGACTTCATCAACATAAAAAGCTTCTGCATAGTGAAGGAAACAATCAGAAAAACTAAAAGGCAACCAACAGAATGGGAGAAGATATTTGCAAATGACATAGCAGATAAAGGGTTAGTATCCAAAATCTATAAAGAACTTATCAAACTCAACACCCAAAAAATAAATAATCCAGTAAAGAAATGGGAAAAAGACATGAATAGACACTTTTCCAAAGAAGACATCCAGATGGCCAACCGACACATGAAAAAATAGAGTTAGGCACCATGATTACTTTTGATTAAAGAGGAGATTTCATATAGGACTGTCTCAGAATATTAATAAAATAGGAAGCCAATGAATTTACCTTTATCCTAAAAGCCAATAAATAACTTATAAACAGATATTAGCATTAAATAACATTACATTAATTAGCATTAAAATAACTTCCTGGGTCGCCTGGGTGGCTCAGTGGGTTAAGCTGAGTCCATGATCTCACAGCTCATGAGTTTGAGCCCTGCATCAGGCTCTGTGCTGACAGCTCTGAGCCTGGAGCCTGCTTTAGACTCTGTGTCTCCCTCTCTCTCTGCCCCTCCCCTGCTTGTGCTCTCTGTCTCTTTCTCTCAAATATAAAAAAATAAAATCAACATTAAAAATTTTTTTAAGATTAAAAAACATAACTTCCCAAGTTGATCTAGTGATTGTCATGAACATTTCTTCTAAAGATCAAACGAATATATTGTGGGTTAAATAGTATTGACCTTTAGTACTTTTTAATCCCATTGATTTTCCTCATTCTTGCTTTTGAGTTTACATTTTTAAGTGACATTAAAGGCACATATACTTAACAGCGTTTAATTAAAAAAAACACCAGGGGACAATTGTATAATAAAATATTTCCAAAAGTAAAAAAATAAAAGAGAAAGAGTATTTGGAATTTAAAAACAAGCACATGGTAAAAAGGTGCAGAGTCGGTAGGAGTAGTCTGAACCATTAACGACAACTTAGGTTGTGAAGGAAGAGCACAGACTGAAACAGTGAATTATTGTGACCTTGTGCATTCAAACTGATATGCCAGCCTAAACACCGTCTTTAGGAGCTGGAGAAGATTGGTGTTCATCTGCTGTCTACACTGGGTCCAAATCATAGAACTAGTATCCATGCCCTGCTGTGGATGATGGACAGAGCAGGACTTCGCTTTGTGCTCCATTTCAGCACACTTTCACCCCAGATCTGCAAGCATCTTGGAAACATTGCTTCATTCATCTCTACAACATTCCGTTTGGGGAGTTATGTTACAAATATCATGGGGCCTGTTCTCCAATTGAGAAAGCTGAATTACAGGAAGGTTAAGAGGCTTGCTTGAGGTCAGAAATTGGTAATAGAGATCAAGTGCAGACTGGAGGGGACCCAGCAATAGTTCCCAGGATACCTTGACAGTGTCACTTCAGAATCCTTTCAGTGATTTCTCTATGTCATTCCCCGGGGCAGCAAATTCACAAGTGCTAATAGAAAGCTTCTATGAGGCAATTGTATAGGCAGAGTTCTTTCTCCAGGAGACAGATACTATGCTGTTATTTTAGACCATTCTCCTACATTTTCAAAGGGTTAGAATTAATGACTGAATTAGTCTAACACTGGATACGCTTCACATTTAAAGTCATAGACACCAGCATGCAATACAGACATCCACAGTTGAGAAATGCTTCTTGAAGAAATTTATTGCAATGCAAGAAAACTCTTGGGCTTTCCAAAGCCACAGCCTAGATATAGTTTCTTTTCCTTCAAAGAGGAAACTTGAGAGGGAACGTTTAGAATACCTTCACAATCAGTCCTTTCTGTGAACAAGGCTTGAAAAACTTCAAAATGTTGTCCTCATTCTGTGGTTATCTTCATCTGCAAGTAAATCTCTCGAGCTTCATATGAAGAGGTTTGAGGCATTTTTGTGGTTTCTTATAGTTTGGCTTTATTACTAACTGAAATCGAATGGGTTCACAAGAAGCAGAGGAAATGGGAAGGAAAATTGAAATTGAGTAGGTGAGGCCCATACCTCTGATGGTGGCCACACTTGCTTTACTTGAGAGTAGCAAATTTAAGGCTTTAAAACCTGTTTTCTAGGGTGAAAAAATTAGAAATTATCCCCAGATTTCTGATTCAATAATTTATAATGAATGTGACACTATTTTCTAATATTTTTAACTTTTGATGTAAGATAAATTTTAGATGTATCTTTATAGCCATAACAAGTTTTCTGGATAATATATGGCAAATCATAAACTTCTTTCCAAAGATAAAGAATATTTTATTTCCTGAACCACTCAAGAATATACATTCTCCTTGAACACATTGCTGCCTTTAATGTTCATAACTTTATGCATATAAGAAAATAACAATTACTATTTATTAAGCAGCATACTGCCTACCTATACAAAGTATGTAAAGTATATATGTATGTATACAGTCTATATATAAAGTATATACATATGCATACACACATATACACACACATAACATCCTTTTTAATAATTCAACAACCCTTCAAAAATTTATCATCACTTTTATTTTACCTATGAGGAAAAGGAGACTAAAAGACTCATGGTTTCACAGCTATATGTTCCTGACAGAATTTTTTTACATGAAAACACGAGGTTAAATTTAAAACAAACCAAAATAAGAAAGATACAAGGTGTTATCTATATACTCCTCCATATAATTAAATCTGGAGAGAGAGAAGTCCTAGGAAAGAAAATCATTATCGAAGTGCACTGTCAGAATAATCTATGAGGTGGGCTAGAGCTGTTAGACCCAGTTTTCTGCTGAAGAACTCTGAGGCTCACAAGATTGCAAACTGTTGCCTGTGAGTTGTTTAATATCAACCAGGTGTTCAATAGCAGAGTTAGGACTGTGGGAATCTGTTCACTATGTGCTTTTTTTTTATTATTGCTTAAAATTAACATAGAAAATCATATCATTATGACTATAGGTCCTAAAATTAGGTTAGAATTTTCTTAGAATGTGCCACTTGTACTCCAACAGTAAGATAAAATTGTCCAAGTTGATGTACGCAGGTGGTGGGTCTGGGAGGTGCACAAATATCCATTGAAATCTGAGTAATAGAATCAGAGTTGATGGGTCAGAAGGATCAAACATGTAAATTGTAGCAGTTAAACTATGTAGAATTCAGGAAACATTTTCTGCATCCTCAATCCTTGGGGCTTTGGAAATTTGGGGTTTGAACGACTCCTTAAGCCAAAATGTGACTACTGTATTCCTCCAGATTCCATTACAAATTTGGAGTCAACTCTCACTGGAACTCTTCATTTCCCTTACAGGCAAGATTTTCTCCCCTGTATCCACTCACTTATAGATGGGATGGTAAAACTCTGAATATCTCTCTCTATATTAAGTAGGTAGGTAGGTAGGTAGGCAGGTGGGTAGGTAAGGTACCTAGGTCGGTGATAGGTAGCTAGATGGATAGATACAGCACACTTCTGGATCTGATATTGAGTGGCTATAACATTGATTTTTCTGCCCTGATAGACTCTAACAGCTAAAGCATTTTCTTACTCTGCTCATTGGTTCTCTCACAGCAAGCCTTCCATAGCAAGAGCGTTTCAGAAATCCCTATTTACCGCCATTTGGATTATCTACATTTCACCTGGCTTCTCCACTCAAATGCAGTTTTAGGCCAAGAGCCCAGCAGTGTTATTCTTTTAATTTTATATGCCCACAGAGCTGAAACATTTGAAGTGCAAGCGTGGGGCTGTATACTTTTCAATTAGACGTTGGCACGTGCAAATACTCCTGACACTAACTGGCACAGACTACCATTCACTTAACTTAATGGATACTCTAATGGCACGGCCAATGGTAGAGCAACTTTGGAGACTTGAGAAATCTAGAAGCAGTGGAAATTATAGTCCACAGCAGGACAAGAAGTCCTTTTTAAAGGTTTTGCACAATGAGCTTATTTCAGAAATGAAGAATGCCAATTGGATTAATCTGCCAAATCTTGACAGGACAATGATACCAATTGCCTTTTGTAACTATTTACTTACCTCTCTGTTTCCTTAGGTATAGAGAACAAGCAAAAGTATTGCTTCTTACATTTGTACTGATGCCTTTTTACTTGAGAAAGCACGAATCAGTGAGTCCTCCTTCCCTCTTGAACCCTGTGAATTTTCAAACTTCAAGACCTTTTTGTTTTCCACGCTTAGTTTCTCATGAAATATTCTAGGTCTATGTTTGGATCGACATATCTTAGGGCTTATCCTACATATCAAAATTTTAACTATTGGCATTATTATCTGCAAATTTCTAGTAGTCATTTTTATAGTCTACAACTATGGGTGTTATTGTTCCCTATCCATTTTATAATTTCAACTAAATCGAGCAATGAAAATTTTATAGTGCATCCCTAATTGTGCACCAGACTGGAACTGTTCATACAAATTCCAAGCAATTATAAGGCTTTCTGGGAAACATTGGCAGCAAACACTGGATTAAATGTTTATAACAGCAAGCCAGATGGGAAACAGAGATAAGGAAAATCTCATGGAAACTTATTTTTTTTTTTCCCAAACCAAAACACTATTTTAAATTAACCTGGCCAAGGGAAAAGCATTTTCACACTGTTGACCAATAAAGATCTTTTGGTAAGTAATAGCAGTTAAATTGTGAGAATAATGTTACATGGACATAACTCATTGTGTCAACTGTGACTGATGTTACAAAACAGATACTAAATAGACAGAATTGATGACTGAGACTCCAGTGATGTGTTAGCTCAAATTTGAAGAGTGGATGCTTTCAAGTTAAAAAATGTGCTTCATATTATATTGAAGGTGGAAAAAATCACATGGAAATATTTAGCTGTACTTGAAAATGTTTGACGTGGAGACTGTGATGCATATATAGTCAACTTTCTCATGCTAAAAATATTTTTACTGCTTGAGAACTCAGAGTAAAGACTGCCATTTTTGTAAATAAATCTCTCTTATTGGAACTGGGCAATAAGCTAATCTCACCAATTGAACTCAGTTTGCTTCACTTTTTTAAATGTTTATTTATTTTTGAGAGAGAGACAGAGAAAGAGAGAGAGAGGGGAAGGGGCAGAGAGAGAGGGAGATACAGAATCTGAACCAGGCTCCAGGCTCTGAGCTATCAGCACAGAGCTCAACGCAGGGCTTGAACTTATAAGCTGTGAGATCACAACCTGAGCTGAAGCGCTGAAGGCGCTTAACCGACTGGGCCACCCAGGCACCCCTCATATTTGCTTCTTCTGATTTGAGTAAAAAAATGTTCTGAAAGTTACAAAGGTAGGTTTGTAGGGAAGCTGTTAACACTGAAATTTCAAGTCCCTTCACTTGCATGGTTTCCTTCCCTGGAATGATCCCTAACAATATGTTCACATGCTCATATATTTTTTTAAAGTTTGTGAGGGAAGATATTTTAAATGCAATTGGTTAATACTACTGTCTCTTTCCATTCTGATTGTCCCTTCATAACATTTTCCTTTTGCTAGGTGGCATTGGAGTGACCATGAGCATTTCTGGATTATGGCTAGATGAATGTTAAGTTTAGGAGACATTTATTGGATTTAGTCATATGTATTTATGTGAGATGCAGCCAATTCCATGTAGTTAAGTTAATGCTACTTAGAAGCTTAGAAGTGGCTTCTGGGAACATAACAGAATCCCATGGGGGAGGGGAAGGAAAAGAAAAAAAAGGAAAAAAAAAAAAAAAAAAAAGAGGTTAGAGTGGGAGAGAGCCAAAGCATTAGAGACTGTTAAAAACTGAGAACAAACTGAGGGTTGATGGGGGGTGGGAGGGAGGGCAGGGTGGGAGGGAGGGCAGGGTGGGTGATGGGTATTGAGGAGGGCACCTTTTGGGATGAGCACTGGGTGTTGTATGGAAACCAATTTGACAGTAAATTTCATATATTAAAAAATAAAAAAAAAAAAAGAAGTGGCTTCTGGGAATAGTTTACTACTCACTGTGCCTAGCCACTTGTTATGGAAACATGAAGGTACAGGCCAGGAGCACTATTAATATGTCCTGCCTTGCCTGACATGCCTATTGGAGGAAAAATAAGGTTTAAAATGCATACAGCAAGGAGCTAGGCTATACAACATTTTTTTTCAATTAAAAAATATGTAAAAGATATTCGCACTTAAAACAGAAGTACAATATCTTTTAAAAACTCTAAGTTATATTTTCTAGGAATTGGAAAAGGAATATAAATATAAATAAGCTGCAAACATTTATTCAAAAAGTTGTAAGTCTCAGACCTTTTTTATTTTTCACATAGATACGTTTATTTTTGAGGTGAGAACACTTAAGATCTACCCTCTTAGCAAATTTCAATAATATAATATTCAATACAACATAATATTTAATAATTTAGTAATACAGTATTATTAACTATAGTCATCATACTGTACATTAGGTCTCCAGAACGTATTCATCTTTTTTTTAAAATTTTGTCCCCATATTTATTTATTAATTTTTTTTGCTTTGAATATATATTTTTTAATATCATTTATTTTCAAGTTAGCTAACATACAGTGTATTCAGTGTGCTCTTGGCTTTGGGGGTAGATTCCTGTGATTTATCGCTTACATACAACACCCAGTGTTCATCCCAACAAGAGCCCTCCTCAATGCCCATCACCAATTTTCCCCTCTCTGCCCCCATCAACCCTCAGTTTGTTGTCTATGTTTAATTAAGAGTCTCTTATGGTTTGCCTCCCTCTCTGTTTGAAACAATTTTTCCCCCTTCCTTTCCCCCATGGTCTTCTGTTAAGTTTCTCAAGTTCCACATATGAGGAAAAGCATGATATCTTGTCTTTCTCTGACTGACTTATTTCAGTTAGCATAATACCTTCCAGTTCCATCCACACTGTTGCAAATGGCAGGATTTCATTCTCTCTCATTGCCAAGTAGTATTCCATTGTATATATAAGCCACATCTTCTTTATCTATTCATCAGTTGATGGACATTTGGGCTCTTTCCATAATTTGGCTATTGTTGAAAGTGCTGCTATAAATACTGGGGTACATGTGCCCCTATGAATCAGCACTCCTGTACCCTTTGGATAAATTCCTAGTAGTGCTATTGCTGGGTCATAGGGTAATTCTATTTTTAATTTTTTGAGTAACCTCCACACTGTTTTCCAGAGCAGCTGCATCAGTTTTCATTTCCACCAACAGTGCAAGAGGGTTCCCCTTTCTTCAAATCCTTGCCAACATCTGTTGTTGCCTGAAGTGTTAATTTTAGCCATTCTGACTGGTGTGAGGTGATATGGTTTTGATTTGTATTTCCCTGATGATGAGTGATATTGAGCATCTTTTCATGTGTCTGCTGGCATCTGAATGTCTTCTTTGGAAAAGTGTCTATTCATATCTTCTGCCCATTTCTTCACTGAATTATTTGTTATTCAGGTGTTGAGTTTGGTAAGTTCTTAATAGATTTTGGATACTAACTCTTTATCCAATATGTCATTTTCATATATCTTCTCCCATTCCATTGGTTGCCTTTTAGTTTTGCTGACTTTTCCTTTGCAGTACAGAAGCTTTTTATTTTGATGATAAAATATCATCAAGATAATATTAAATATATTGATATATTAAGTCAATAAAATATTAAATATAAAATATTATCAAGATAGCTTTTTATCTTGACCTTGATGAGGTCCCAATCGTTCATTTTTGCTTCTTTGCCTTCAGAGATGTGTTGAGTAAGAAGTTGCTGTGGCTGAGGTCAAAGAGGTTGTTGCCTATTTTCTCCTCTAGGGTTTTGATGTTTTCCTGTCTCACATTTAGGTCAAAGACAATGTTTTCATTGCAAGTCAGGAAGGTGTGTTAGAGTATTTGAGTGAAAAAGATGAGAAAATATGAACTTCTCATTTGTATATACATATGTGAAGAGTATTTTGCCACCTTTAATTTTATTTATCAAAGGTATTGAGAGAATATTAATATAAAAATGAATGGAATATGAAATATAAGGGATAAAAGTGAGCAGTGTAATCAATAGAAATTATTCTTAAGATAATTTAACAAATATTTTTATATCATACTTAAAGCAGTAATTTGTTAAGTTGAAGAGAAACATTTTGAGTATAAAACATATCAGACCCTGGGCTTGTTGTGAATTCAATAATGAAGAAAAATGAATTCTATGAATGCATTTGGGAAACCACTTAAACCTCCTGCTGTATTAATTAGCTTTTGCTGCATAACAAACCTCCCCTAAACTTAATGGCTTACACTATATCATATGGGCCAAATCAGGCCCATGACTTGTTTTTGTTTTTGTTTTTGTTTTTTTTTTATGTTTCACAACCTAAGAATGGTATTTACATCTTTAAAGAAATGAGTTGTTGTTGTTTTAAAAGAAGAAGAAGAAATGCAACAGAAACTTCAAGTGACCCACAGAGCCTAAAGTATTTACTATCTGGTTCTTTGCCAAAACAAAACAAGACAAACAAAAAAAGTCTGCCAAACTCTGGCTTAAAATAACTTATTTAGCTTACTATTCACCATATTAGTGATTTGGGCTGGGCTCAGTTGGGCAGTTCTTCTGCTGCTCTGGTCTGACCTTGTTCATTTTTTTTAGTTACCCACTGGTCACCTGAAGCCTGGTGACCTGGCATTTCCTCCCTTCCAGGTTTGGTAGTTGGCTGGCAGTCAACTGGGATGATGGAGCCACAGCCTCTAATCATTTAGCAGGCAAGTTAGGGCTTGTTCATATGATTGCACTTGCACTGTTTCCAATAACAACAAGCAGGGACAAGCCCAAATCCAAATGCTTGTTTGCATTATGCTTGGTAATGTTCTAATAAAGTAAGTCACATGGATAAATCTAGAGTTATTATTGGGGGAGATACTTCCAAAAGGCATATATGAAGGAAAAGGAAAAAATTGTGGGGGTACCTGTCTGGCTCAGTAGGTAGAGCATGCGACTCAATCTCAGGGTTGTGAGTTCAAGCCCCATGTTGGGCATGGAGCCTACTTGAAAAAAAAAAATATGGCCAATCTTAAAATCATCCATACTTGATTTGACATAAAATAATGGCAATAACAAAGATAATGTACAACTAATAATAGGCCATTACTATGAGGACAGTGGTAACAAACTCTTAAATAAGTGATGTCAAGTCAATGAGTATTTAATATTAGTAGCTACACCGGAAATCTGAAATGCTGTGAAATCTTTCTGTTCATATATGAAAGAAATCTGATAGCCATCTTCTCCAATTGACAACAATCCTTAAATATGACATGGAATCATCAATACAGAAAGTGAACTTAAATGAATATTTACTAAACTCTCATCCTTATGGGTTGGAAGAACAAATACCATTAAAATGTCTATACTACAGAGAAATCAACAGATTTAATGAAATCCTTATCAAAATACCAACAGCATTTTTCACAGAACTAGAACAATCCTAAAATTTGTATAGAACCACAAAAGACCTCAAATAGTCAAAGGAATGTTGAAAAAGAAAAACAAAACTGGAGGTATCACAATTACAGATTTCAAGTTATGTTATAAAGTGGCAGTAATTAAAATAGTACGGTACAGTGATCTCCCTGATATCAGCCATAGAAACATTTTTTTTCTGGATATGTCTTCTGAGGCAGGGGAAATAAAAGCAAAAATAAACTATCAGGACTACACCAAAATAAAAAGTTTCTACATAGAAAAGGAAACAATCAACGAAACTAAAAGGCAACCTACTGAATGGGAGAGGATAATTGCAAATGACATACCCAATAAAGGATTAGTATCCAAAATGTATAATGACCTGATACAACTCAGCACCCTAAAAACAAATAATCCAATTAAAAAATGGACAGAAGACATAAATAGACATTTCTCCAAAGAAGACATACAGATGGCCAACAAACACCTGAAAAGGTGCTCATCATCATTCATCATCACAGAAATGCAAATCAAAAATACAATGCAATATCACCTCATACCTGTCAGAATGGCTAAAATCAAGAATACAGGAAACCACAGGTGTTGACAAAGGATGTGGAGAAAAAGGAACCTTCTGCACTGTTTGTGGGAATGCAAACTCATGCAGACACTGTTGAAGACAGTATGGAGGTTCCTCAAAAAATTAAAAATTGAAAAATCCAGGAATACCAATACTGGGCATTCACCCCAAAACTCCAAGAACACTAATTCCGAGGGACACATGCACCCCTATGTTCACTGAAACATTATTTACAAAAGCCAAACTATAGAAGCAGCCCAAGTGTCCATTCACAGATGAATGGATGAAGAAGTGGTACATATATACAATGGAATATTATTCAGCCATAAAAAGAATGAAATCTTGCCATTTGCAATGACATGGATGGAGCTACAGAATATAATGCTAAGTGAAATAAGTCAGTCAGAGAAAGGCAAATACCATATGATCACTCATATGTGAAACTGAAGAAACAAAACAAATGAGCAAAGGGAAATGAGAGAGAAAACCAAGAAACAAACTCTTAATTATAGAGAAGAAACTGATGGTTACTACAGGGAAGGTGGGAGGAGATGGGGATTAAAGAATACATTTATCATGATTAAATTTAAAAAATGTAATTGTACTGTAATTTGTTGTAATTTCTTAGTCTAAAACATAGTTACTTTCATGCCTAAGTTTAGATATATATTTTTTAGTTCTTTTTCTTCTATAGGATTTCCAAAATGTCCTAAGTTTCAGGTCCCATAAAACTGGATCCTCCTGGGGAAGGACAAGTGAATGTTTCTGCTCTGGAGAACAAGGCCTGGGCAGGAGAGCAGCTGGTACAAAGAAACAAGGGAGGAGAGAGTTCCAGCTTCTTGAGGAAGGGTATTTGTAATCCTGAATCCTTTTGTCCACTCCAATTGATTTAAAAGCCTTAATAATCCTTTTTGCTCATCATCAAATGCAATCTATCAACCTTAGGGTAATGAAAACCACACAGTTTCATGCTAAGTTGCTATATTAAATACCTGTTCATCTTTGTTACCCCCATTCCTACTTCCCCGGCAATATTCCCCCTTCCTGGAGAGTGCATTTGACATAAGGGGGTTTCATTTGGGAAATGGAAAAGCCTCTGAGAGATCAAATAATTTGCCCATGGACACACAGTTCACGGGGGAAGCTAGGATTGCAAACAAGGTGTATCTGTTGCCAAGGACTATTCTTTTCTCATCCATCTCTCTTGGCCTTCAACCTTCTAATGCATAGGGCCTGCCACTCTAAATTGATGAGAAATAACATCTTACATGGAAATTGAGACTTTATTATATGTTAATTATCATCCATCACATATCTTCTGTATGCAAAGTCCTATATTAAGTGCCAGAAATCCTGGGGAAACGGGGGAGAAAAAATATATATTATTATATATTATATAATTATATGTAATATATAATAATATATAATATATATTGTATATACAATTATATAATATACAATAATATATAATATATAATATACAATATCTGTACAATATATATATTGTATATTATATATTATATATTGTATATATATATTGTATATTATAATTATAATTATTATATATATTATTATATATTGTATATATACAATATACGTACAATACATATTGTATATTATATATTATTATATATTATTGTATATTATATATATAAATATAAAATATATATACATATATATATATAGTAGCACATGTTAAGTATCTAGTAAGTGATATAAAATCTTCACCATTTATAATTTATATCAGAGGTACTTAATTCTCTACAACGCCACCAATCTATCTGACTTGTCCAGAAATGTTCAACCAGCCATAGAGCCAAGGTCTTTAATCATGTTTCCTCAGCATTCTCTTGGCTGAACTACCAAGATCAACCCTGCTATTATTACTTGATACCAATAGGTGTTCTCTAAAGACATCTCAAGATTAATTCAGACCCTTGAAGTTACTTCTAGCGTTTACTATAGTGTATCCTGATATTTTTTCAGATTTTATTCCAAGGTTGAAATCTCTGATCTTTATTCTTCATTTCTACTTTGTTGTTTACTTTCATTTTCCCTTTGTATTGCTGAAGCATCCTAGAGAAAGTAATTGAATGCAGAGAATAATTCTCTATTTTTAATTTTTTAAATGTCTATTATTTTTGAGAGAGAGAGAGAGAGCAGGGGAGGGGAAGAGAGAGAGAGACACACATAGAATTCAAAGCAGGCTCCAGGCTCTAGGCTGTCAGCACAAGAGCCCAAAGGGGGCTCAAACTCATGAACCGTGAGATCATGACCTGAGCCAAAGTCGGACACTTAACCAACTGAGCCACCCAGGCGCCCTGAGAATAACTCTTATAATAATGAATTGGATTCTTCCCATTCCAAATTTGAGGGCTCTGTCAAGGAAGCTAGATGATAAGGCCTTTTATATGTAGGTATAGTCTTTGAGAAAAGCATGTGATTTCCATGCAACCATTTTCTTTGATCATGAAATCCATGTACTTGGGATCAAAGAGCAAATGTTTGTGGTTTCAAGATACAGCCCATAATTTTAATGATTAAAATATGTGTCCAAAAAGTAAAACCTAACTATTAATCTATTGTATTCATTATCTTCTTGGTTAACATGCCCAGAGGCTAATGCCACAGTGGTGACTCAAAGCTACCACACAACAATTTATTTTACTTTATATTTCCAGATAAAATAGAAAAATTACACTTATTAAAAACAGTACATCATTTTAACCTTCAGTTACCCCCTAAACCTAGTTTGCCCAAGGTCATTATGTCATCTGACACAAGTCCAGGGCCTCTGAGAAGAAAGCCACAGCAACAGTATAGAAGCTGTGAGGAAATCTGGATAAACAGGTAAGCAGGTCTTAATGGCTGTTCTTCGGCCTAATTTACCAAGTCTTCATCCTACACTTTAGAATTCAGATGTTTCAGAAACAAAATTAAATTGTGCCACAACCAAATCATAGATGGAAGTTCAAATCCTATGTAATTGCTTCATCACCCTTATGAGAAGTTCTGATTAAAATGAGTCACATTGACCTTGGATGACATGGCCTTAGGGGCAATTATTCCCCAAGGGACTTAATTAAATGCAATTAGACCAGTGAGAGAACATTTAACAAGGCCCCTTGTGATACCTATGTTTCCAATTTATTTTTCCAGCAACTTTCACTAATGATTTGATTCACTCAACATCCATCAATGGATAATGACTGGATACTCACTACTACAAGGTGACAGTGGGATACGTGGATCCCAAGATTCAGGAATTAGAAAAGACAGACATGTGACAAATTAAATAGTGTTTTCCAGATTTATCTGATAATTGTGTCCTAGATGTATGGAAAATAATAGGGACTGACACAGGCCTGCACTAGTCCAATATTAATTATAACAAGAGCCTCAGGTAGGAGCAATGATTTCTGGCAATGAGAAACCCAAAACATTATGCAAGTGATTCTGGACAAGGGAGGAACAATATCAAATGTGACCGCGAGACTTAAAGCATGGATATCAGGAGGTAGCAGGTAGTAGTGGTTGTCAGAGGTGGGAACTGGAGTCTAAAGCAAGAGGGTCAAGGGGACCTTAAGAGAAAAAGGAGTGGTCCAGGATCAGAGAGTTCCAAGAAAGCCCAGGAGTGCACAGTCAGGAATGAGCTAGAGTCCACATAAATAGTCTGAAACTGAGGTGAACCTGGGCACTTCAGGTCTGAGCAAGGCCATGGCTTTGAATGAGCAGACTGCTGGCGACCACAAATGCTCAGAAACTGAAGGGACAGGAAGAGGACCTGGAAGAGGTCCTGGAAGAGGACAGGAAGAGGACCAGGAAGAGGAAGGGACAGTTTCTGAGGACCCCTCAGAAACTGAAGGGACAGCCTTAAGGAACTACTGACCTTGCTAATTGGAGCCTCTGGAAGGCAGGTGAAGGTTTTCTCCAGGCATCTGCAAATCTGGAAGAGCTCTAAGAAAAGAAAGAAAGGAAGAAACAAGTGGAAATATATAGACGTAATAATCACAGAAAAAAAGAACAATGTAGGATCCCTTACATAATAGTTTTGATTTTTTGGGTATACTGGTTGGTACTGTTTTTATTTTTAATTATATGGGGGGCAGGGTAGGTGTATATATAGAAGTAGAACATGAAGTTGTCAAAGAGGCTAAATGTACTTCTCCAGTTCCACTGAATACTGAGGAAATTTTGCTCCAACCACAAAGTTGCTGAGATGTTCCCTTCTTTGTTAGTTAAGGGACTGTCTTACCCCAGAATTGTAGCAGAAGTAAGGTCATGCACACTCCAACTTACAGAGAGCAGACTGGAGAGGGAGTTCATCCAGATCTGACTTAGTTCTAGAAGAAAAAAAAAAAAAAAAAAAAAAAGGAGGGGGAGGGGGGCCATGTCAGGAGATTCAGCTGGTTTCCAGGAGGAATGATGAGTTTGCATTGTGTTGTGCTGACGTAAAACTGACAGCAGGACATTGAAGGGAAAGTCTCTACTGGCCAGCTGAAGGAGGATGAGAGCTGGAAGTGTAGACTTTGGAGTCATACATAGAACTGATAAGTGAAGTTGAGTAGGGGAGGTATTGTTGCTTCTCAGCAGTAGTCACATCATCTGGAAGTGGAAATTATTTCCATTATTTCCATTACCTCCATTACCTCCATTTTTAAGGTGCTGACTCATTTCACATAAACAAGAGCATGACTAGCTGTAGTAGACTTTGACTCCAGCTGGACATGATCTTAATTAGATGGGCAGCGGTGGAAGTTTGTGAACTGCAAACATATTTGGAGGTACAGTTTAGAAAGATACCTACAGCAAAGAGGTGACAGAGCAGAGCCTAGTGACTGGCTAGTCATCAGGATCGTTGGGCATATGCTTAACAGAGCGGGGTTTATAGCTCCATCAGTCACTTGAGTTAAGACTGGCTCGGGGCGCCTGGGTGGCGCAGTCGGTTAAGCGTCCGACTTCAGCCAGGTCACGATCTCGCGGTCTGTGAGTTTGAGCCCCGCGTCAGGCTCTGGGCTGATGGCTCGGAGCCTGGAGCCTGTTTCCGATTCTGTGTCTCCCTCTCTCTCTGCCCCTCCCCCGTTCATGCTCTGTCTCTCTCTGTCCCAAAAATAAATAAAAAACGTTGAAAAAAAAAAATTTAAGACTGGCTCATTTCAGTGTTTGAAAAATCAGGGGAGATGTGGCTAAAAAGATTCTCTCTTGGGGTTTCAATTATTTTCTGGTTGCTATCATAACATTCTTATCCTGGCCTTTCACATGGCATCCTAGAACTTCTATCCCTATTCCAGCCGAAACTACAGAGCCAAAATAAAAATAAAAATAAAATAAACCCTGTGGGGGAAACTGCTTTTGAATAAAAGTTCTTCCTTATCTACATGCATCGTTTTATAAAACATCTGAATTTAGAATACAGTGGCCAAATACTGCAGGTACTCATTTTTTCAGTGAGCCAGCTTTAGTGTCATTAACTGTGAGTGAACGTTAGGGTGGGTATGATACCCTATATGCAGAGACAGGTCTGGGTCCATTGGCTTGGTCAGAGCAAGGATGAGTGTGTTCCATGCCAACTCTGTTGAAACGCACCCAACTTTGGAACGATAATTTAATATAAGCAGCCAAACATGGACTTAGTCCAACCTCAAATGTCCTACTAAAACTGTGTGATGGCTCATAAAGATAGCTCTGTCTCTAGGAATTTTATGGACTAAAACAGTGTGTTGAAGTGATAAATAGCATCCCCAATACCTCCATTAAGAGCTACGTCTGTATTGCTTTGGACCACCATGCAGCAAAGAGAAATGTCCAGCAGAAGGGAATCAAGAATGAAGCCTGCATTCTCCTTTTCTTTCAGATGCTGCATATATGACTTCATTTTTTTCTAATCTTCAAAATGGAAAAAAGAAGATTCTAAGTATAACCAATTGAAAGAATATTATGGTGTTCCATGTGTTGAGAAAGCATCTTCCACTGCTTCATTAATGTCTCTTCTGTAACAATTCATGATCCCTGATATGTTTCTTTCACAATTTACTGCCATGCACACATACTTCTTAAATATCTTTAAATTTAAATGCAAGTAATAAGAAGTATATGGCACATTGGGTTTCCCTTTTTGCACTAGTTTCTAGGGAGCTCAGAGTGAAATTCCGGGCTGAATTCCTTATCCCCATCATTAAATACAATGGTTTTCTGCCTCCTTTTCTGCATCTTCCCTCTTTTTGAAAAATATCTATTATAAGTATAGTTTGGCAGGTTTTTAATTTCTCAATAAATTTGGGGGGGTGCAATTTTATGGCAGCATAAAATTAAAGAATAGCAAGAAATATAAGTGGCTCTTTATTACCCATGCATTGCATGCTCATCAGAACTTGAGATAGTTTTCCTAACACAGCATGGCTTCATTGAGTGGGTAATGTTAATGCACATCATACTATCATGCCACTGAGTTCCCTATGGGATCTTTTTCATGTTTATTACACTCCAAACTAGAAAGGGTAGATTTATGATGGAAGGATAGAGAAGGTGAGGTAAAGGAGGAGCAAGGGAAGAATATATAGTTTCATGAACAAATGAGTGAGAATAAAGGTGTATTTGAGTAATTTTTATAAAACACTTTGAGATTCTTTTTCTCTGTGGAAATTTACGCACTTCCCTACCATTAGCATTAATTAGTAAGAGGTTATTATAATGGCAGTGCTTTACATGGCATTACGGAAAGAATGAGTGCATGTAAAATTTTGATCACACAGAAGACTCATTGAGGCAAATGCCAAAATTTTCCTGTAGAAAATTAAATGTATTTTGACTTTATATTTGGTCTTAGATACTGAAATGTTTTACTCTTATCCAAATCCTCTTGGCCTTTGCAATTTTGGAACCAATATGTGTTTTGTGGTATCTTAAGGTATCATTCATGATGACAGTTATGACTGCTAATAAAATCATAGGGTACCCAACAAAATGAACGTCTGGATTTGGCTTAACTAATGATTTAGGATGGAAAATTCTCAGAGAAATTGTGCATGAATTTATTCAATGAGAGAAAGAACTCAACCAAACATGCTAATTCTTCTGGATGCCTGAAGACTAAAATCTTACTTGTATACTCAACAAAGTTAGGAAAGCCCATGTTCTTTGGCTGAAATTTATAAGTTGGAATTAAAGATGTATTGGTATTATTCAATGAGATCTCTTATATAAAATGAGCAATGCGATGGTCAAGAAAGTAATTCTGAAGTACATGCACACTAAGGAATAACAAGGCACCCACATCCTTAACAGCAAATTCCATTTTTGTATTAGACTGATAAGAGAAATGCAGTGAGAAAAGATGATAGGGTATTGGTGCTTATGCCAATAATTGCATTTCTTCTTTATTGAGAGCTTCTTCATCTCTTCATTGCTGGAACACGGTATCCACCCCCTGCACCCGAGGCCTAACACAGACTGAGTCTACATTGGGCTATAGGATCTCCTCATTCTGACTGAATTAACCTTTCAAATTCATCAAATAAACAGGCTCTGTTTCTGCTAATTGGACATTTTATTGACTAAACTGATTGATTTAAGCATTAATTTCAGGTCACTTAAAAAAATGTCTACCTGCAGTATACAAGATCTCTGTAGATTCAACAGATCTTACTGAAATTTAATGCTTGAAAATACAAATGTCCATCTCCAAGAAGCATAGGAAACTTGTGCAAAGCCAATTCATTTTTTAAAATTTCTTTTTAATTCACTTATTCAGCAGATACTTTTTGAATAGAAATAGGATTGAACAGAAATAGGAACAACTATGAACCAGTCAGATCTATTATTTCTTTTGTCCCTAGAGCTTATGGCTAGGGATATAGTGTCCTCAGTGCAAGGCTAGGAGTTAGTGCAGGGTGCCATGAGAGGACATGGGCAGGACATCTAACCTTGCTGGAGGCGGGATGGGAGCAGAGAACAGACTAGGCTTCCCAGAGGAAATGACCTAAGCAGATGGAAGGGGTGATGAGGAGACTGATGCAATAAGAGGCAAGAAATACGTGACCTATTTTTCATTGTATCAAAAGAAAAGGAGAAAAAGATGAATGTGGAAAACTTGTGATTTCAATGGCAAGAATCTGTCAGGATCGTCTTTGTGATTTTCTTTGTGAAACAAGAGACGGGAGTACAATCACATTGTAAGTGTGGAAGAAAGAATGAGGAAGAAAAATCAGAGTGGGATAATATGGACAGGGAGGGTTGTGCAAGGGAGAGGAAAGGTTTGAGAAAGGTAAAGAAAGTTTTAAATAGGTGCTAGAAAGAACCTGAGAGAGAGAATCTCTTAGGAAAATATAATAAGGTTGTCAGCAGAATTGAGTTCATGACTTTTTAGAAACATTACTTCCCATAGTTCTGTGATATTAACCAGCAGGACTCCACTGTTTAAGTGTAGATATAGAGGAAATGGAGAGATGGATGACTGAGGGTAATGATTTTGTTCGGCTGGAGTGTTAGAATAATCACAGGCAAAGAGTGAGTATGAAGACATAAACCATCCAGTCTCACCTGAATAGGAAAAGCAGTGTAGTCTGGATGAAGCTGATAGAGAGGTTCAAGGTATTATGAGTCTCAGCAAGGTCAAATAACAAATCTCATGAGTGACTTATTAGGTGGGTTCAAAGATAAGGTGGGAGCCAGCACTGGGGGAAGCAGTTCCAGATGATGACACAGTGCAGTGTGTGTCTAAGGGAACAGATGGCTGAAGGAGAGGTAAAGGTCTCTGGAGCAAGAGCCCTGGGTGGCAAGAGAAACATCCATGCTGGTGTGGGAGTTGCATAGGAGGATGTTAGGATGTGAGGAATGATGGAAGACTATGAACCATGTGTTAGGCTCACTAACAAACTGAAAACAGGAGAGTATGCGTTTCACAGAAGCAGTTTTTAAAAGATCCTGGAGTAGGTATAGCATGGGAACTGAATGAACACCAACTGCATCTCCTGGCCCAAGCTGGGAAAATGAACAGCTTCTCCCAGAGAAGGTGTCATAACTCACTGTGCTCAGGAGAGAACCTCTGGGAAGAAAGGTGAAGAGTCGAGGATTTAGCACAAAGAGGTGCCATGGCTTGCCCAAAGTCACCAAACAAGAAACTCAGGGTTTTATCAATATCCCTTGGTACTGAAGGCTCTAGTACTTGCTTGCAAGAGGCTTCCTACTGGAAGTACTTGCAGCTCTCTGCCAAGGGCTTTCTATGACTGCAAGGCAAATAGAATGGGCGAGAGAGGACCTATGCCGCCAGGACCAACCTTTAACAAATAATTGAAAAAGGTAGTGAATACTTGCCCAGGTTCCTTTGTCCCCAGATAGGACAACTCTAAGGTATGTTCTAAACAGTTTCCCAAAATTCCCAGAGGGATTGAGCTATAGTTACCCACACTTGCTCATTAATGCATCCTGCATTGGTCTTCCCTGTTTGTCTTGTGTCGCCCCTCTCTTAGCTTCCTGGGATTGTGTTGCCAGGATGCCCATCTATATTTGAATTTCATATAAACAACACTTTTTTTTGTGTGTAAGTATATCCCAAATATTGCATGGGACATAATGTATCTTAAAAGTTTTGTTTGTTTTTATTTGAACTTCAAATTTAGCTGAGCTCCTGCAGTTGTATTTGCTAAATCTGGAAGCCCTATTTGGGATTGCCTTCCAAATAATTTACTTGTATTCCTATCCTTCCCTCAATATTTGCTTCTGAGGGAGACCAAAGTAAAACAGTCAGCAACTATTCCAGAGGGATAAACTTTGAAGAAGAAAACAGACTTGAGAAGCAACATTCTACTGCAACGTTGAAACCAGATTGGAATTATAAATGACTGTCCCTCTAATGCCAACTCTAAAGTTACCAGGAAAAGGCTACAAACCAGCCACAGCACATTTAGCTTGATTTGTAAAAGCCATCACCTCATCAGAAAAGCACCTGTTATCCAGTCACCTTTATTAAACTCAATGCCAAGTATCATTAGTACAGCAATGCTGTGATGATGTGTATTCATTCCATCACCAAATGTCCTAAATGTCTATCACTGGAGAACAGCCTCTGTTTCAATAAAATAATATTACTGAAAAGGACGCGGGGGAGGCCATGCAACCCTGGTGATCTCCTTGACCGGCCACTTCCTAGCAATAAGCTGTGCTTGATTGCATCAACACAGGGGATCCCGGATGCATGATTATTAATGAACTTTCAAACTGAGGCTTGTTTGTTAATAATTTAATGAAACCCCCAAGTGTTTACTTGCTGCTATTTCTCCCAAGAGATCCCTCTGCAAATTCTGGATAGGAGCTGCTTCACTCCTCTACCCCAACAACATTGCCAATGTTTTCCAAGCTGATATTTACTACATCCTTACTTCCATGAAAGCATCCAAGCCCGGATGGTGGGGTGGTTTCATTTCTCATCAGTGTAAAACCAGGCCTTTCAGAGTATCTGCATTTCCCCAACATGTCTGGTGATTCCTGTGTCTTGAATTTCACAGCAGAAGTTCAGTTGTTTATCACTTTTGTTTATGCACAGTGAAAACAAATCATTGGTGCTAGTGTGAAGTTGTGTTTCAGGTACAAAACTTGCTCAAATATTCCCACAAAATTCCCGGGTTAATGAATGTGTGGTAACTTCTCTCAATGTTTAAAATGATCTCCCATCAGTGCAATCTAATTTTGGGCATCCTTACTTTTTTTTTTTTTAATTTAAACTATTTAAACTGAAACAAAACAAAACTAAAAAACCAAGTTCACCCATTTCTCTCACCCTGTCACCTGCTGCCTCTGGCAACCACCAATCTGTTCTGGTCTCTGTATCTATGAGCTTGTTTTGTTTGTCTGTTTTAAATTCTACATATAAAAGAGATCATCTAGTATTTGTCTTTCTATGTCTGACTTATTTCACTTAGCATAATGCTCTTGAGGTCCTTGTTGTCACAATGGCAAGATTTCATTCTTTTTATGGCTGAATAGTATTCCATTGTGTGTGTATATATTTATCCATTCATTCATTCATCCACTGGTGAACACTTAGACTGTTCCCATATCTTGGCTATTGTAAATAATGCTGCAGTGAACATGGGGGTGCATATATCTCTGAGTTAGTGCTTTCATTTTCTTCAGATAAATACCCAGAAGTAGATTTGGTAGATCATGTGGTAGTTTCGTCTTTAATTTTTTGAGAAACCTCCATACTGTTTCCCATAGTGGCTGCACCAATTTACATTCCCACCAGCAGTGCACAAAGTTTCTCTTTTCTCCACATCCTCGCCAACACTTATTATTTCTTGTCTTTTTGATACTAGCCATTCTGCCAGATATAAGGTGTTAGCTCATTATGGTCTTGACGTATATTTCCCTAATGATTAATGACATTGAGCATCTTTTCATTACCTTTTGTCGATCTGTGTGTCTTCTTTGGAAAAATGTCTATGAGGATTAACATTATTTTCATGTAACACTGGGGTCTTTTATCTCAGCAATAGATAGTACCAATCTGTGGCAGTATCAGCAAACCTCAGGGCTTCCAACAGCACTTGAGTCACTGGGGAATGCTAGTGAAGTTCACTTTAAAGAAAATAATTCTTACTTTTATATGCATTCTGCAGACTTCCTTTTGATTTCCACAGTGAGCCTATTGATTTCAAAGTGTCCTTTCAGGATCACTTCGAAGGCCAGAGTCTCATCCATGTCCCAATTCATTGACTTTGCTCCATGCTCGGTACTTGTTTGAAGTCTGTGGGGTTCTGTCTAAAAGAGGCTCAGTAGGCAGCAGAGAGAGGCAAGTGTCTAGTCTCAAACCTCCCTTGTGGGATGATTACAAAACCAAGTAGAGACTGGGGAACTGGGTATCATCTTGACAATGAGTCATCTTCCGAAAATGAGTACTCAGATCCAGCATGGCAGGAGATGACTACAAAGGACGGCATTTTATAAAGGGGCTCACATCTTTCTCTCCTGCCTGTACAAACTTCACCATTTTGAAATCTCAAGAAGTTGGTTCTACACCAGAGTTTGAAGGCAGATAATCTTCTGATTCACAAATTACTAAATTATTTGAATATAAATGAGAGATCAAGATGGATGAAGACAACTATCTTCATTTGCTTTCGTCACACACTCCTAATTGGTAGTTCAGGATTGTCCCCGTAGAGCGGATGAACAGCAGAAACCCTACCCTACTTTAACAATGCACAGAATTGCACTGTGCTTCCTCCTATCTGCTGCTTTCTGAGGGCAGTATTGTTCTAATAATAAGGTCGGATGGTTTTTCTATTAGTGGCAACTTACGACAATATGTAACTTCATGAGAGCTGAAGAACCATAGTTCTGCTGTTGCCTTTCCTTGCTCCATATGGTTGATCCTACAATATATTTGAACATGACACAATAATGTAGATAGATTGCATGGTGGGCCACAGTGACGAGGCATTCCAGGCTTTGTACCTCGCCCATTACAGAGGGCTCCCCACTGAGTCAGACTCCAATTCAACTTTGTAATTAATTTTATTTAACATTCTGAGTGACTTTTACATCACTTAGTGTCTAGACATAAGCTCAAGTAGCTGAGACATGCAAAAATTCACACAAAGCGGAAATTTATCTTTCTGTGGGATTAAGCCATTTAGTTGTTTCATGGAATTCAACAGTCCGTTTTTTAAAATTACTTTTCTTTATCACTTGAACTTAGCTGGGCATACCTGTGTTTGCCAAGAGGAAAGCTTTTTCATAATGCTAATGTCTTCAGACCACACATTTGTATCCTTCATAGGAATTGGGAAGGACCGAAGTTGAAAAATCAGAATTCGTAGGCATCTCCCCCCAGATTTTCCAGACCCTGTGTAAGTCACTTGCCACTGTTTGTAGAGCATACCTCAGAGTCTGCTTGGAGCTTGTTGTGATTACACAGTTTTTCCAAAGACCCAGGGCAAGGGCCACATCATTTTAATCTGGGAAATGACTCTTTTGAGCAAGTACCAGATAAAGTTAGTGATTTACGAAAGCTTTTATCAGTCTCCTGATGGCTTTTACAGAGTGGAACACTACATGACCCATGTGATTTGTTTTCATTTACAAAGGTGCAGAGGCTTTGAATTTAAAAATGGAACGTTTTCTTCTCGTGCCAAATGTAAACAATTTAACATCCATTTCCCATCTAGCTATTTTACCAGTTCAAAAGAGTTTATATGAATCTTATCTGTATTATATTTCCTGCTGATTGGCAGCGCCTCCTACTTCAGCTGGGAAGCCAAAAATGTGCTGGCTCAGATTTGAACAGGAAAGGAATAACAAAGAAAACTGGGAAATAAATGTAATGAGTGGTTACAGGGTGCTGAAAACTATACTTATCGTTTCTTATTCTCGCAGAGTTGGTGCTGCCATATTGATTTATGCCTGGGAAGTCTTTTACGGAAACACACAACAAAAGCTTCAGATTATTTTGTCAACAAGAAAACACAGTTTACCTTATCTTCAAAGTCCCCATCTATTCCTGATTTAAGCAGTTCCATATTCCTTGCTTGCTGAGATCTCTGTGAGCCCTAGAGAAGATTTGCACTGGATACAGTAATTCACCATAAGAGATAAAATCCCCCAGAATGTCACAGAGCTGGTTTTCAAGGCCAGTGGAATAAATCTGGGGGGACCACTAGGAGTCCAGAGAACAAAAAGTATTGTGGCTCTTCTAGGCTGACTTAGAGTCAGTTTACTGAGCCCTTGAGACCCCCTTTTTTCTCCCTCCAGAATGCAAAAGACATTTATTTGGCTTATTGTTTAAAGGTCTTAAGTTTCTTTCTCACATTCAAGGCCTGAACAATTGGAAAGGAGAAGAGGGAAAAGAACAAAAACAGCTGTCTAGACATTTCCTGGTGGAGGATCATGTTTATAAGCCATTTTCCATGCCTTGTCCTAATAATGCATTATGAACTGAGATAAAATACTAGATTGCAAACTTGGACCCTATTGTGAGGAAGACAGGAAAGGGTTATGGTTTTCTTCCCAAAATTAAACTTTAATTTTTTTTTAAGATCACAAGACCAACAATTTCTATTAAAGGACTTTCTTCTGGCCACTGTCCCAGAAATGTTCCCATTTGCCACTGGCTTCCCCACCCCACATTCCCTTACACTCTCCACCCTACCCTCCATCTGCAATTTTCACTCCACTCTCAAGCTTCAGTTTAATTCGACTTAATAAGTATATGGGGAGTATGTTATTTTTCAGTAAATACCCTGCCTTTCCTGTCAATAAACCTCATGACTATCACCACCATCTAACAATTGGATGCTCATATTAAAGATAAGACATAATGTAAGGTAACATCAGTACTGACTAAAAAGGATAGATGTGGATGTGCTTTCTGAGGCTCTCTAGGCAAGATGTATTTGGCAGACAGAGCATTATAGGAGGCCCAGGTTCCAGTCCTTGAGTAAGACATGTAACCTCTCTGAGCCTCTACTTTAATCACCAACAAAATGGGGGCATGGGGCCAATAGCTTAGAAAGTCCCTGATTCCTGAAAGGTTTTTTTGTTTTTTTTTTTAACTTTTAAGCTTTGTGTTTTTAGGAAGTTGACTATGTCCTTGAAAATTTCTTCTTGCCATTAGATGTCCTTGCTATGAGGAGTGAAAGATGTTTTACTAGAATACACATGTACTGATCTTCATATTCATATTTTACATTATTGAGTACTGCTGGTTCACCAAGTGTTCACCCACCAGATAACTTCTCACTCATTAGGCAACTCACCAGTGTAGTGGGTAACATTATCAGGTGCTAACTGCAATACAGTGACATTCCAAAGAGCAAATAGGATGGTGCATATGATGGCAAAATAACTGGTAAACTAAAGGTCACCAACCAGAAATTGTAACTGACATTTAACAGACGTTTCCTAGTCTCCTGTTCTTTTCTTTACACCATGATGCGTGTCTTCTTTTTCTTCCTCCGTACAAAGAAATACACTGATTTCCTGTCCCGTGTATTTACATATGGTTTCCATTTGAAAGGTCATCAGTTATTTGGACAATGATAACAAGATATTTCATTAAAAAGTAATCTTCAAATATTGAGCACCTCCAGAGAGGGAACACTCTCATTAAGTTCATTTGATGATATGCAGTGTGTGTATGCAGTTAAAATTGAAGGAGGTGGCATACCATTTTCCCAGCCTCAAAAACCCAGCCTCAGATAGAACACCTTGAGATAAGATTATGCTTCAGGAACATACAAGTTCATTTAAAAGGTATAACCCAAACTGTACATTTTGTGTCTTACCAAGACAATAGTCTTTGAGCAATAAGTTCAAATTAGATGCTCAAAGAATTCTTTTACAGCAATGAATGGATAAGTGAATGAGTTGCCTTTATGTTAATATACAATTGATTCTTGAACAACACAGGTTTGAACTGCATGGGTCCACTTATATGTGGATTTTTAATACAGTACTGTAAATGTATTTTCTCTTATGATTTCCTTAATAACATTTTCTTTTCTCTAGCTTACTTTGTTGTAAGAATATAGTATATAATACATATAACATACAAATTATGTGTTAATCAACTGTTTATGTTATCAGTAAGACTTTCAGTCAACAGTAGGCTATAGTAAAGTTTTGGTGGAGTCTGAAGTTATACATGGATTTTTGACTGTCCAGGGGGCCTGGTGCCCCTAACCTCCACATTGTTCAAAGGTCAGCTGTATATTGTATTGGTCACTGACTACTGGGTGATGGTTACTTATGTGGCCTACTTCACCTAAGTTGGAGAAATAATAGTAGTAGGTCTCATATGATATCTTTCTTTATCTGTTTGTTCTCTTCTCCAAGGGCAAACCATTAGGCTTATTAGGTATACACATCAGTCAGGCATCTTTGAGATTTAAAATTATACAGAGCTTTCCTAAAGTGCCAGCATGTTAGATAGATAATCCGATGCCTCATTCACATCTGATGGAGACAACTATTAGGTTCATTTATGCCAGTCACTGGCTGGACTAGTGCCATACAGCTAATTACTTGGTTTTCCTTTATAAAAATGAGGGAATGGGGCCCACATGATCTCCCGGTTCCCTCGTGGCATTAATATCCTGTGGTTCTATGAAAGCAGCAACTGTGCTTACAGAACATTCTTTGTTCACTGCAATATGTAATAGGAAGAAAAGATAGCATTAATCCATGGTTATCTTTGAGACGTGGGATTATTGGTGATTTTTAACTTATTAACTTATTATTATTAACTGTTTTCAGTCAGAATTTTTTACAATTAACATTCATGATTTTATAATCAAATGAAACAAGCTTTATTTTGTTCCATTTTAAGAAAAAAATCTAATTCAAGAGAAAAAAATAAAAGGCAATAATGCAAAATATTAGTCTCCATATCCAGATCTAGAGCCATGTGTTTCAGACTTTTATGGACCCTATTCTGGAGGTTCTGATTCAGTAACTCAGGATGAGTCCTAAGAATTTGCATTTTAGCAAGCTCCAGGTTCACACTTTGAGGAACCTGGTGAAACATCATATGGATATAGTGCTTTGAGTCAATCCCCACCTATAAGTATTCCTTACCTATGACTATCATAGTTAGGAGGAGCTGTCTGTGCTGACAGCTCAGAGCCTGGAGCCTGTTTCGGATTCTGTGTCTCCCTCTCTCTGACCCTCCCCCGTTCATGCTTTGTCTCTCTCTGTCTCAAAAATAAAAACGTTAAAAAAAAAAAAAATTAAAAAAAAAAAAAAAAAAAGGGGCGCCTGGATGGCGCAGTCGGTTAAGCGTCCGACTTCAGCCAGGTCACGATCTCGCGGTTCGTGAGTTCGAGCCCCGCGTCAGGCTCTGGGCTGATGGCTCGGACCCTGGAGCCTGTTTCTGATTCTGTGTCTCCCTCTCTCTCTGCCCCTCCCCCGTTCATGCTCTGTCTCTCTCTGTCCCAAAAAAAAAAAAAAAAAAAAAAAAATCTATCAAAAATTATTTAACCTAAGAATCTTCTAGGGCTAAAGAATTGTCAAAAGACTCAAATCCACTGGAAAATTGTGGCTCCACCCCAGATGGCACTTGAATAACCCAGAATGATCAGCTCATCACCGCAGAGTTGAACCCATTTGGGCCCTGGACCCCCAGGATCCTCCAAATCTGCACACTAGGAAAACACAGTCTGATATTTAAAGTCAGGGGTCAGTAGTTTGGATCTGGAGCTTTGGTACTAGAACATGCTCTCCGTAATGAAATTATGGGCCATCCTTTGGCAATGGATTAGCTGGTCAGTGAACTGAACTGACTGTTCTATCACTGGGTTTCACTTGAAATGTCAAGAAAGAAAAACTTACAGGGGAAGAGAATGAGAAAGGAAATGGCTCCAAAAAGAATATGCATTATAATTAAAAGAATAACAGCTGAAAAGAATATTGACTTAATTTTGATTTTGTTGATTTGACCACATTGCTGAGGTCTAAATGACAAAAGAACAGTTAAATGGATCTTCCAGCCACAGAATGCTTTCAGTTTACAAGTCTTCATTTCAGAAGCAGCAATAATACTAATATTTATTGTTTGTTCAGAATTGTTATGAACAGAATGTTTGTGTCTCCCTACATTCATGTGTTGAAGCCAATCTCCGTTGTGATAATACTTGGAGCTGGAAACTTTGAGAGGTAAATAATGTTAAGTGAGGCCATGAGGATGGAATCCTCACGATGGGATTAGTGGCCTTATAAGAAGGGGCAGAGAGATCAGTCTTTGTGCTCAGGCACTGAAGAAAGGCCACATAAGGACATAGGGAGAGGGCGACCATATGCAAATCAGGAAGAGAGCTCTAGTCAGGAACCAAATTGAAAGACACCTTGATCTTAGACTTCCAAGTCTCTAAAATGCTCAGAAATAAATTGCTGCTGTTTAAGCCACCCGACCTGTAGTACTTTGTTATGGCAGCCCGACTAGACAAAGACAGTGCCTTAATTGCATTATCTGATTTATTCATCCACCATGGCCACTTTAAAGAAGAAACCCAAACCCACCAAAATCTTTTACTATATTCAGAGTTATCAATAGTACTCTTTTATATTTTGCTGTAGAATCTTGTTATATATTTCACATGTGTGTATACGTGTGGACCCACCCTTGCATGTTATATAGGATACGTAAGGATAGATGTGTTTGTTAAATACCTGTGCCTGTAGTGGGGTGGATACTGGATCCAATTTATTTAGCAGCTAATTCCCTCCCATTTTCCTCCCAGAAATTCTCTGTCTCCACATTATTGCCAGAGGGAAAAAGGAAGGATGCAGGAGCAGAGAGAAAGGAGGAGAAAAGAAAATCAAGCATGAAAAGAGAGAAGAGGAGAGAAAATGATGTGAAAGAGCAAATAAAGGAGAGTGATTTAGAAGGAAGAAGTGGAAGAGTGACTTTGAGAAGCCCTGCTTTCCTCTGCCCTACCGGCTGCTCTGTCCCCAGATTCTCAGGCTACTGCCACACCCATGCCCTATGCCTGTTATATCCATTCCCTGACCCTGTGCCTGATGAAGCTTTCACCTCACTCTCTAACTTTTGCCCCCAGCACTCCAGCTAGAAACAGAAATAAAAGAAAATTTCCTGTTCCCACCCTTAGTATTGCACCAAGAGGCTAATTAAAGAAAACACAAAAACCTATGACACTTTCCAATTCTTTAAAACTATAAATGGTGCGTGCACAGCTCCTTACAGCCTCCTTCATGGGCTGGACCTCCACCATTTCTTCCCCAACAGCTCTGGAGACCTGCTTAAATGTATGCAGAATGGATACCAGGGGGGTCCCCTTCAAATTGGCTTCCAAACTGCCCATTACACATCACCCCATTATGCATTCCATTCTTTGCAGGGTTTTATTTTGGGGATGTACATTGCTGAGGAAAGAGAGGCCTTTAGGGTACAGTACACTTCAAAACACAATTAAACTCTTCATGTGGAAATGTAAAATGCATTTGTATTCTATTAAAGCCTTTGGCCTTATCAACTGCAGAGTGCTCCATAACAAGGTCATTAGTAACCAGCCTTACACAATGGGCAACAGGCATCAGCTGCACAAAAACAAACAGGGGCCCCAAACACCACAATAACTTCCTGTACCTGTTCTTGTTTGCTTGCTGAGCCCTCAAACATTGGGAGTTGCTGAAATACATAAAAGCGTAACAGCTTGAGTCAATATTTACCAGCCTAAGCGAGTGATTTTATTTAGCGAGACGACTGAACCCCTTTGAATAAATACATCTCCTTGCAGAGAACAACCCCAGGCAGGCACTGGGGGAAGGGCTAAGACAGAACTAGTTCTGAGGCTCTGAGATTTTAGAGGAGCCTTCTCTGGACACTTTTCTGCAATTCTCTGCCACCTAGGACAAGAGATCCAATCCAGGAGCAAGTTGAGAGAACTCTCACCTCCAGGCTGCACTGGCTTCTGGATTAGTGGTTCTCATCATGTCACCACAGGGCTTCATAAATACTAGTTCCTGGGCCCAGCGTTGCTGATTCAGAAAGTGTAGGGTAGGACCTGAGGATTTGCATTTCTAACAAGTTCCCAGATGATGTTAGTGCTGCTGGTTCTGGGACCACACTGAGACCCACTGGTCTAAACCAGCTCTGTGCAACAGAAAGTTTCATGTGCAATTTGAAATTTTCCAGAAGTCATGTTAAAAAAAGCAAAAATGCACAGATGAAATTAAGTTTAATAATGTATCCATAACAGAAAAAATTCAAAATGTAGTCAATATAAAAATTACTGAAATACTTTACATTCTTTTTTGTACTAAGTCTACAAATTCCAGTATGTAATTTACACTTGCATCACATCTCAATTTGGACTAACCGTATTTCAATAGCTCAGTAGCCACATGTGACTACTGGTTGCTTTATTGCATGGCACAGTGCTAGACCACGCTCTGGGTACACAGAACCCAGGAATTCCCAGACCTATAGCTATAAGCCTATCTCCGGAGCCTGAGTGTCCCCACAAATGTGTGTCTTACTGTTGGAGTAGAGTGCACATCCCCAGGCTCAAAGTTTGTCTTCATGGTGGATGTTAGATGAACAGGTGAAGAGTATTGGAATAAACTTGGATATAAGGGTGTCTATATGTATGAACATGAGGCCCCTTGAGGTGTGAGGCAGAGTTGGGGGGGTGGTGTGGAGAAACAGAACGAGCTGGCAGTGTGTGCATGAGACAGAGGAAGGAAGGAAAGAGAAGAAAAGGCAGAGAGAGAGAGAAGAAAGAGAGAGAGAGGAGAGAGAGAGAGGAGATGATTCTATTCCAGGCTCCCTTCAGTTACAGAACAATCCATTTCCCATGGCACACCCTCAATGAATTTTGCAAAAAGTTCTGGTTGCCGGTGCATTTGCACCGTCTCACTTGTCTTCAGGACACTTCAGGACTCATAAAAGGAGATACCTCATCTGCCTTCCTGCTGCAGGGGCCTCCTTTCCTGGCTTTTTTCCTTTTCTTTTACAAATGGCTTGGGGTCTGACTTGAAGGAGTGATCATAAAGAGAATGATTACTTTTATACTGGCTGCAATGAGGAGAGGCTTCTGTGAGGAGGGATTAAACATGAAAATCAATACCAGCATTGGAAAGCATCCTCTTTTGCCCATATAAGTGCTGCCCACAGGGTCAATAGCTGGAATTAACCTGGATCCTTTTTTTATTATTACTATTTTTAATAAAGCTGCTTTATGATAGACTCTGATGTGAGCTCCCACTCTGCAGCTGCACCAATGTGAAGGGAAAGAGCAAATAGTTTCATTTAAGAATTAACTTTCACCCCAGTGGATACCACACCTCACGTCCACTTCCCCCACCCTCCAAGTCTCCAGAAAGTCAGAAGGAGAAGAATGAAATTAAGCTTTTTATGAGCATAAACTGATACCAACATAAAAGAGAATGAGCTCATTGCCCTGATTTTATAGGTTGTTTAATTTGCGATATACAATAATAAAAAATCACTTTTGTAGGTACAGCTGTACTGAACGCTTACTGTCTGCCAGATTCCATGCTTGGTGATTCACTTACCTCATTAAATTTTTTCAACAATTCTATCAGATGAAGAAATGGAGACCCAGGATGGGTAAATGTCTCAAGGAAGGTATAAGTGGCTGACAGTCCTTGTCCTATTAAAGTCTTTTTGACTCCCCAAACTGTGTCATTTGCTGGATCGTAAAGATTGAATGGATGGATCCTCCTTACTTGCTAGAATAGGTGTTGGAAGCTTCATCTGTCTGTGGACCTTATTCAGGCCATTCTTTCTATTACCGTTTACAAAGATAGGGTGGTAAGAAATTGCTTTTGTGATAGCCCTGGAATCAGTCCTTGAATCCTCTTTCTCACACCTCACAACCAATTGATTGGTAAATCCTGTTAGTTCTACATTTAAAATATGCCAGACTCGGGGTGCCTGAGTGGCTCAGTTGGTTGAGTGTCTGACTTTGGCTCAGGTCATGATCTCACAGTTCATGGGTTTGAGCCCCATGTCAGGCTCTGTGCTGACAGCTCAGAGCCTGGAGCCTGCTTTGGATTCTGTGTCTCCCTCTCTCTCTGCTTGTGCTCGCGCACACTCTCTCTCTTAAAATAAATAAACATTAAAAAAAATAATAATAACAATAAAAGAAAATATAGCAGACTGTAAGAATGCTGTGTCACCTCCACTGGTCAGTAACTTCCAACTCTCATCCCCATATAGACTCTGCTCCATACAGCAGCCAAAGTGAAACCACAGTAAGTTAGGTCATGCCAGGTCTATGTTTAACATCTTCCAGTAGCTTTCCATCTCATTCAGAGTAAAAGTCAAATTCCTTGCAATAACCTTTAGGGCCCTAAATGTTCCTTACACACACACATACCACTCTTCTGATTTCATCTTCTTCCACTTTCCTCCTTGCTCACACCCCGCCAGCTACACTGTCTCAATGCAGTTTTTCAAAGTCACCAAACACCCTCCAGCATTCAGACCTTTGCACTATTTATTCCTTCTGCCCAGAACACATTTTTCTTGGTTAATAAAATGGCTCACTCCCTCACTTCTATCTAGTGCCTTCCCAAATGTTTTCTTATTAGAGAGAATCCTGCCCTGACTACCTTGTAAAAAATAGCAATCTCTCCTTCCTTATCATCCTCTTTGAGCTGCATTCCTCTCCAGCACCTTCCACTGTCCAACATTTAAACATTTATTTGCTTCCTGTCTTTGTCTTTCTCATACCCCACCTTCCTCATCAAGATAGTAGTTCCATAGAGGTTTGCTTCATTCACTACCAAAATAGTTTCTGGAATAGTTTCTAATAGGCAGAAGGTGCTCTATAAATATTTGCTGAATGAATGACTGACAACCATTTGGGAAAACCAGACATGGGAAATGGGGCATTAAAATGAATTTTAGGACTGTTTTTGGGTGCTCGGAGATTAAGAGCCTGCTCCTTGAGAGCCAGTCCTGACAGAATCCCTCAAATGCAAACTCGGGAGGATTTTCAGCACTGCTTCTGAAAAAGGAAGTTCCACTTCATCTGTCTTACTACACTTTGTGTTTGCACTTGGCATCCATGGCATTTGAATAAAGCAAGAGCATGCAGTTAACAATCCAAATTGCTTCTCATGATCCTTTGTATTGCTCAGACCTCAGAGGACAAGTTGGCATCAGAGTGGGACTTTGGGCATGGGTGGTCATTTGGTAGTGTGGGCCCTTGGCCATGCTGTCTCATCTGTCTGAGTCCTTTGGGGGCAAAGATATCAAGAAGAACAATTGGAAACTTGTAGACTTAACCAAGGCTTTGTGCCAGATGGTTCCTTCAAGGTGACTTTCCACAGCATGAGCTAAGTGGGTTTATGGATTGGGCACTGAGGAATAAAGGAGAGTTGGAAAAAGCTGGCCTACTACTCAGGGGATAATCTGAACAGAGTTCAACATATAATTCAGCTCCTTCTACTCTACTACATCACATGAACCTAGAAGCCCTAAGGATAATAACGTTGCAAAAAGTCTCAGCCCTTCAAAATGGAACACTGACCGATTCAAACTGACACTTGCCAGCTGGCAAACTAAAAGCAAGTGTTTACCTACACAGACTCAGTCCCAGGCAATGTGGTAATTCTCAACTCTCTTTCTAACCTTCTCTGGCTCTGGGGATCTTGCCATATATGCTGGGCTATCATTACTGGTTCAATTAACTAGTAATTTTTATGCCTCCATGGCATCTTGTTTGGTGCAGACACAGTCTCACTGCAGGTATGTGTGCCTCATGAGTCTGAAACAACAGCCTGTATCAGGAAAGCCTGGAAGGAAGACAGACTCCAGCCTCCCAGCAATATTATAGTGTGTCTTCGGCTGCCATAGCAGAAGAATAGTTCACAAAGGTAATATATTCTGGGAGCCTGCTGGAACGCTCAACTGACAAGAGCCCTGTTGAGATGATGTTCATTCCCCCGGGAGCTTTTCTGTTTACATGTGCCTTTACTCATCTTTCAGCTGAATCAGAAAGCTGAATGGAAACTGCAGTGTTTGAGAACACAAAATGGATTTTGATGCTTAAAAGGACTTTCATACAGAGAAACGCAGAGTTAACAATCTTCACGTGTAGGCTAGTTCTAAAACCCTAGAATTTGAGAGTTGTCTGGGACTACAGAGATGCTTCCTGTGCAGTCCAATATGGTAATCACCAGCCATGGTGATTTAGCGATTTACATTATGATTTAAAATAACTTATTTAAAGTAAAATTAAAAATTCAGAAAAAAAAGTCTTTCAGGCACACCAGCTACTCACAAGCCACATGTAGTTAGCGGCTACCATATTGGACAGCACAAATACAGAACACTTTCATTTTTGCAGAAACTTCTATTGGATAGCACTAGCTAGACTACTTCCCTTGTTTTATAGAAAAAAAAAACAAAGGCCAAATAACTTGCTTTCTTGTCTTAAAGATAGTAGCTTGGCTGCAATTAGATAAGATCTAGTTTGTCTTACTCTGTCCTTTCATACTACGAGGCCATCTCCCATCTCTGATGATAGAATCAATGTTATTCTAATAACACCTAGCACAAATACAAGTGAAGGAAAGCAAGCCGGTGACACAGCCTATAAATGTCCAAGTATGAGTGATTACAAAATCAAATTAAAATAGAGTCAGGAAATCCTGTCTTCTCCATGAAACTCTGCTAGGCTAATATGAAGAGAGTTTTCCCAATAGCACTGTTCTTATACCTGCATCTCACAGGGATCCACTGGTTACTATGAGACTACATTACTTATATATCTAACAAATGCTTTTTATCAGGTTTCTTTGGTTGTGTATAATGAATGTCATGGGGAGGGTCTTAATTGCTTAAGTAACTCCAAGAAATCTTCCCTTATACTATTTATACAGGGTACATTTAGGAACATTTTGGCCACAGCAACCAATAAGCAATAATGACTACTCTTAGCATGTATATGGCAGAAACTATTTTCAATTACCCTATGATTCAAAACTTGCAGTATAGACTAAGGTGTCAGAATTGAGCAGGCTATGGTTCTGTGGTTAATAACTCTCCATATAAAAAAAGCTGGACAATTCCTATGAAGTCTGGATCATGTCTACATACAAGAATTTCTTTCTAGTCCTTTGACTAAATTTCCTTAGGCACCAAAAGAATCTCACATTTACACCAAAGGATGTGAAGCCAATACTATTTTTTTTTTAGGGTTGATGAAGACCTGAAGAAACTTCTAGAACTTATGAGGGTCAGATGAACATTATCATTGTTCATCTATATCACTCATCACTACGCCTGGAACACAGTACATGTTCAGCTACTGTCTGTGGAAGGAAGGAAGGAAGGAAGGAAGGAAGGAAGGAAGGAAGGAAGGAGAAGGAAATGAATTATGCCTTTAGAATCCTGTCTAGCCTCTCAAGTAGAAGAGGAACATATATCATGGAGAAATTTAATTGTCCTAATTTGGTCCCTTTCTTCATATATATGGCTAAAGGCAATTACACCCACGAAGTAAACACCTATTTTTGCCTTCTCAGCATCCTGCATATTAAGAGAACCTATCTCTTCCTTTAGCCACTACTTCCCTTCAGGTCCTATACTTCAGCTGAAATTGAGCCTACTTTTGACTCCAGGAATGGACACTAGACCTGGGCCTGGCCAAAGAGATTATTTGAAATGTGAGCAAACTAATTAGAATAATCTCCAGAGATATCAAGAAGAATAAACTCAATTTTGGTGTTTCTAAGTTGGAGGAAAGTAATCCTGGAACTGTTACCAGTCATCTTTGGTCTCTCATTGGCCAACTCAGAGGAAACCGCAAAGGGCAAAAGATGGAGAAAGATGCCTAATGTCATAGTTTGGACATCTAGATCCAGTCTTGAACTTTTCAGTTACCTGAACCAATAAATTCTTCTTTCTACCACCACTCCCCTTATCCAGCTCTTTTTGAGCCTGTTTTAGTTTGGTTTCTGTCACTTGGAGCAGAAAGACTAATGATTAATATGAACACCAATTCCCCCAAATCTCTTTTGCAGGATTGCCACCATGATTCTTACAGCTATTAACTAAAAGTGGTGACTGCCTCAGGCTAGAGAATGCTCTGGAAACCACAATTTTCCTCACATTTCCAGGCATGTCTGGCTTTCATGATGGAGATCCACTTCTGAGTAGGTATCCTCTCATCCCCACACACTGTCTCCTCTGCTTTACCCCACTCTCAAGCTCACAAATCATACTTTTATATTGCTCTGTGCAAGCCTTCTGCACTTACATTTTCCCAGGCTTTAATTTTCCATAATCATCTCATGAGTCGGCTCAGCCCAGGAGCAAGCAATGGGAAACAAAGATTTATGTGGCACAGTGTATTTTATATTTAATAACTGATCTGTCATGGCATTTATCTGCATAAAAAGTTGGGTAATTCATGAGTGGGTTGGCAACCGTGGCCTCCAGTGAGTAATGTTTCCTGATCTACCTCATGAAGATGGACAGCTTGGTAGATACCAACTCTCAGGTGCTCAAATATACTCAAGACTTTTCTGTAGCCTTACCAGGAAACAGTGGCCCCAGGAACACACCGTAAGATGATCACTCAGGTTAGCTGCCTCCTGCCTTAAATAGAGAAAAACAGGAAGGAGGTGTTTTGCCCTTAGGGTTTCTCGGGCAGGATCAGTTCTCCAGAGATGTATGTTAAGTGAGTAAGAGGAGTAGCTTGGAACCCTGGTAGTTCCTTCTACTTCTGTGTCACTCCTACCTCCGGGGTGATGCAGGGATAACAAAGTAGATGATGGTTAACAGAGATGCAGTAGTTTCTTTTCAGCGATAGTGCCAGAAGAGAGAGCACCCTCTGGAGGCTTCCAGACAGAAGTCCAGCATCTTTGCTCTGGCCTTTTCTTCCATGGGTAGCCATATATGGGAGTAGCTGCAGCTCCACGATTTCAGCAGTTTCTGGAAGAAAGACATACCTGGGCAAAGCAAGGCAGCTTTTTTGAAAACAACTAGGTCCTGCATTTGCCACACTCTAAATGGTCCAGAAGGGATTGGCTTGAAGTTCTGTACAGGCATCTTCACCCTCTCATGAATGAGGAATAAGAAGCTGCAGACAGTAGCTTCACTCCTTGGGAGCAAGTCTGTGCTGTGGAACTTCTACAGTACTGTGTTCCCCTACTTAATCTTAAACTTAATCTTAATCCAACCAGGAGATTACTTACCCTGCTGTCAAATACCTGTTCCACTTGCCTTGGGGGTACATCTTACAAGTAAACTGCCTGTCAGAATATTTAACAGGATAAGGAGCAGGGATATTAATAAGCTTTCAAGAAATGGATGTATGACTGCTGTTGTACCCACTTGCTAATGAATTGTGGAAGTATGACAGAATTCCTTCCTAGGACTTGATTTTGTTGATAAATACAATCTATGAGGAGACATTAGTCCCATCTATTTATAATAGTTGGAAGTCATTGAGTATATCAAAATAACTACAAAATTTTGAATGGGAAAAACTGGCTTAAATTAAGTCTGCAATACCACCCATCCCCATTTTTTAACCCTAAGTATGAACTCAGCTTTCTAGTTCTGTGATTATGACCAAGTCACTTAATACTATCTGAGCCCATTTATACACTTAGTTATTTGTCCATTTAGCTTTTCTTCATTCACAAAGTACTTATTGAGAACTTACTATGTGTTAGTAAATGCATTAGGTGTTATAAGAGTGCTAGTAATAACTACCTCATATAGTAATTCCAACTGTTACATGAGACGATTTAGAAAAGCTCCTAGCACAGAGGGGATCATGCATAAACTTCTACTGTATACAAATTTGGAAATAAAACATATTAGAGAGTTAGGAAGAGAAAAGCCTATTTTGGGGTCCACCTAGGTACTTAAAGCTCATGTACTATTTTTATTTTTATTTTTTTAAGAGAAAGTGCAAGCAGGGGAGAGTCAGAGGGAGAGGGAGAGGGGGAGAGAGAGAGAGAGAGAGAGAGAGAGAGAATCTTAAGCAGACTCCACACCCAGCATGGAGTCCAATGCAGGGCTTGATCTCACAACTATAAGATCATGACCTAGGCTGAAATCAACTGTCAGATGCTTAGCCAGCTGAGCCACCCAGGCACCTGAAAGCTCATGTATTATTGCTAAAGACTCTGAAGGTGTATTTTTTTTCCCTCAACAATAGAATGGCGATATTAGTCTATAATTGTCCAAGGGCCAGATAAAATTGAAGATCAGTATCTACCCATGCACAAATATTTCCCTACTTTTCTCTGGAATCCAGTCCATGATATGAATCATATTCTGGTAGAGCCTTCTTATAAGGAAAGCCACCCTTTAGGGAGAATTCTGAGAGGTGCTGTAACCTCAGATTAACAAGACAGCTTCCCAGGCAACCTCTCTGTAACAGTCCTAAGTGATTATGCACACACAGCACTCTGCACACCCTGCTCCACAAAGGCTCCCTTCCTACTTGTCCCCAGTATCGCCAGTAGGTAATTCAATTAATACCAAATAGATAGTCCAACAGAGCTTCTAGGTTAGTTGAAGAAATTATGTATTCCTGTACTCTCTCTACTCTGACAACTTAAGAGTGAAACTGGGATAAAAATTTTCAATATACCAAGAAATGCCTGGATATCCTAGGGCCACAATGAAAAGCCCAAAATTTCTTACTGGTTGTTTTGCTTGGTGAATCAATGGGGGTTAATTAAATGTCCTACTGAGAATGGGGAATCTGGTATGCTTTATAAGGCTGAATAATCCTTCAGTGCAGCACAGTGAAGATTTGTCTTGTAGGAAGCTGCTCACTAATGTGAGGTGAGTGAACTCTTTGGAAGAGCCCTAAGCCAAGCCAATACAGCTGGTATGCAAGTGAGGAGCCATTTATTAACCAGCACCCTGGGTGCCCTGGTGAGGGCGGATAAATTTAGGGCAACTATGTACTTTTCTTACTCTGCTCCCCCAAGAGTCAGGCCTTGCAGCATTATTGAAAATAGGAAGGAGTATTAGAGAATTCTGTATTGTAATCAGTTTCCACATAATCCTGCACTGGGCCAAAGTGGAGACAACATTCTTTTTCTTTAGGTTTTTATTTAACTCCAGTTAGTTAACATATAGTGTTATATTAGTTTCAGGTGTACAATATAGTGATTCAACACTTTCATACATCACCCAGTGCTCATTATGACAAGTGTACTACTTAATCTCCATCACCTATTTAACCCATCTCTCTACCCATCTCCCCTGTGGTAACCATCAGATTGTTCTCTATAATTAAGAGTCTTGATTGAGACAAATATTCTTTAAACCAAAAGCTTTGTGGGTTTTCTTAAAAATATATTATGTATTTATTTTTACCTCACAGTGAATATTAGAAATATATCCCTCACCCTGCTTTTTGCCTCACCTGGCCTATTTGCATGACCTTGTTAACACAGATAGCTTTAGATCTTTATTTTTCTTCTTCAATAGAACCTGGCTTCCCAAAAAGATAAAGGGGGAAGATTCCAGGACCCATGACTCTTCTGAATTCTTCTTGTCTTTGAACAATGGCTTGAAAGAAAGATATTTTATTCAATGCAAAGTGAAGGAAAATTTCTTGATTAAATTCAATAGTTTTTTTCTTTTTAGAAGTCAAATATATAAAATTCTGTTAAAGATCTTTGGAAGACATTTTCAAGGAGAGTGAATTATGGAAACAGTTGTTTATAACTCATTTTTTGAAATGTTTAAGGGAAATTTGGCTCCATCCAGAGTTTGGTAAGGATGGAATAAAGTCATCTTCATTCATTTAGAAAAATATAATGAAAGAGAGTCAAACAATAATAAGAGGGAAGTTCCAAAATTCACTGATTTTAAAAGTTAATTGTATGTGTAAAAGTAGTCTCCAGGTTTACTGTGAGTGCAGTGAGGGGCTATAATTATGAAGTAATTAGTAGCAAGTTAAATATCAATAATGCTGATTAAGAATTATAATGCCAGGAAGCTACTGTGGCTTATGTTTGCTTTTTTAAAAAAAAGCAAATACAAACAAGGAACTGTCATTCCAATACATTAATTTTTCTTAAAATTATGAAAGCCATTTTTGAGCCAGTCTTAAAAGTCTAAATATTTGGAATTTACCTTTGGAAATAACAATTCATGTGGACAGGATCCGCTCCAAAAGTGACTTCTTAAAATAGAGCTGCAGATTTCTCAAGTGATAGATTTCTCCTAGTGGACTAGGAATTTCCAAATTCTTATTCCTTGACAAAAATATTGAAGAAAAAAAACCAAGCAGAAATATCTGAACTAACTTTATCAGAGCTGTGGAAAACAGTCAAAGGTTTACAGCTGCTAAGTCAATACCTAATCAAAAGAAAAGAGAAAAAAATCCATCTTGAGAAGGGTAGGAAAGTAGTTTTGTGGCATTTTTACTCACTCTTGCCTTACTACCCCTGCCCCCCAGACATGTCAGTGGTTTTGGTCTTCATGCAGTAGCATCCTGATTCTCAGTTCCTACTTCAAACCAGAGGAAGCAAAGCAGAACTTATTTGTAAATTTCTGTGTGTGTTTGTTCTAACTTACATGAGAGATATCTGAAAAACGATGCAGTGTACTTGTCTCTGTTTTGCCCACCTTGGAATTTAGGCAGGAAAGGTGGCAAGTTCTGCTCATAAAAGCTGCAAGGTAATTATGGACCTGTAGATGACTGGGGCATGAGATTACAGGTGGAGACATACAATGAACTAAAGCCTGGAGGAGAGGCTGGGTTGAGACTCTTTGTGGGGAATTAACACATTCAAAAACAGCCATGTATATAAGGGAATTTAGAAAGCTACGCACATGCCCAGGCAAGATATATGGTCAAAAAATACCAGAGGCCTTAAAGTTTAACCTCAGAATTATCCCTAAGCTTAGAACAAGCCTAGCTAAGTTTTGAAAGATTATCCCAGAACAGACCCAATCTGCAAAGATTAGGAGACCTCTTGGTATCTAAGCAAATCTCTCTCAAAGCAAATCTCTCTCAAGATAGCTGAATGCAGAGACTTCAGTGATTACACATGACAAGGAATAGTCTTTGCTTATAAAATAGTTTGGGAAAGTCTCAAAAACAGTATTAGAGCCTTCAACAATTAAAAAACAAACAAACAGTGCTCGCTTCGGCAGCACATATACTAAAAAACAAACAAACAAAAAAAAAAAACAACCTGGGGCAGGGTAGAATTTGATTTCCAGATTTCCAGAACTTTACACATGATAATAGTCAAATGCCCAATTTGCAACAACAACAACAACAACAACAACAACACAAGGCATACAAAGAACCAGGAATGTATGGACCATTCAAAAATAAAATAAATTGACAGAAAATGTCTCTAAGGAAATCCAGACATCAGACTAACTAAAGACTTCTAAAAAACCAAATTAAATAGGTACAAAGAGCTAAAGGCAAACATGGGCAAAAAACTAAACGAAATGAAGAAAATAATGTATGAACAAAACAAGAATATCAACAAAAATACAGAAATTATTAAAGGGAACAAAATAAATATTCTAGAGCTGATAACTAAAATGAAAAATTCACTTGAGGAGTTCAACCACAGATTTGAATACGAAGAAGAAGAAATAATCAGCTAACCTGAAGACAGGAATATTGAAATTATTAGCCTGAGAAACAAAAATAAAATGATTAGAAGGAAGTGAACAGAGCCTAAGACTTATAAGTCAGCATCAAGTAGGCCAACAGACATGTTATGGGAGTCCCAGAAGAAGAGAGAACAGGGCAGAAAGAATATTTTGAGAAATAATGGGCAAAAGTTACCAAGTTGGATGATATACATGAATCTATAAATCCAGAAGCTCAAACTTTCAGTATGAATAAACTCAGACACCCACAATGAAGCAATTATAATTAACTTTTCAAAACCAAAAGGCAAAAAGAAAATGCTGAAAGCAACGAGAGAAGCAATTCATCACATAAAAGATATCCTAAATAAGACTACCAATTAATTTCTCATCAGAAATCTTTGAGTCCAGAACATATTGAGATGATATATTTGAAGTGCTGAAAGAAACAACTATCAACCAAGAATTCTGTATCTAGAAAAATGTCTTCAAAATGAGTGAGAAAACAGGGGTGCCTGGGTGGCTCAGTTGGTTGAGCACCTGACTTTTGATTTGGGCTCAGGTCATGATCCCAGGGTCGTGGGATCGAGCCCCAAGTTGGGCTCTGCACTGAGTGTGGAGCCTGCTTAAGATTTTCTCTCTCTCTCTCTCTCTCTCTCTCTCTCTCTCCCTCTCTTTCTCTCTCTCTCTCTCTCTCTCTCTCTCTCTCTCCTTCTGCCCCTCTCCAGCTTGTGCTCTCTCTCCCTCTAAAATAAAATAAATAAATAAAATAAATTTTTAAAATGAGTGAGAAATTAAGACAGCTCCAGATAAACAAAAGATGAGGCAGTTTGTTACCACTAGACCTGCCTTATAATAAATGCTTTTTAGTAAATGAAAGGATGCTGACAGCAACTTGAAGCCACATGAAGAAATAAAGATCTCTAGTAAAGGTAAATACATGAGCAAATGTAAAAGCCAGTATTACTAAAATTTTGATTTGTAATTCCAATTTTATTTTCTGCAGTACTTAAAGACAAATGCATAAAAATAATTATAAATCTATGTTATTGAGCAAAGAATGCATAAAGATGTAATTCATGACATCAATAACATAAAGAGGAGGATGGACCGTATATAAGTAGAGTTTTGTATACAATTGAAGCTAAGCTGATCTCAAATTAGATTGTTATAATTTAGGATTTTATATATAATCCCATGAGAACTACAACAAAAATATCTATAGAATATACACAAAGGAACCAAAACATGTCATTATAAAATATCAACTAAATACAAAGGAAGGCAGTGGTGGAGGAAATGGGGTGGGGAGCTGCTGTAAGACATACAGAAAACAAATAATAAAATGGCAAAAGTGAGCCCTTTCCTATCAGTAATTACTTTAAGTGTAAATGGATCAAACTCTCCAGTGAAAAGGCAACAAATGGCAGAATGGATAAAAATCATAATCCAACCATATATGGTCTGTAAGAGACTCATTTAGATCTAGAGACACAAATAGGCTGAAAATGAAAGAATGGAAGAAGATATTCCCTGCAAATAGTAACAAAAAGAGCTGGGGTGGCTACACTAATATCAGACAAAATAGATCTTTTTCTTTTTTTAATGTTTATTTATATTTGAGAAAGAGAGTGAGAGTGTGTGCAAGTGGGGGAGGGGCAGAGAGAGAGGGAGAGAGATTCTGAAGCAGGCTCCAGGCTCTGAGATGTCAGCACAGAACCTGATGCAGGACTTGAACTCATGAGCCATGAGATCATGACCTGAGCAGAAGTTGGACACTTAACCAACTAAGCCACCTAGGTGCCCCTCAGACAAAATAGATCTTAAGTCAAAAACTATTAGGAGATATTATATATTGATGCAGAGGTCGATTAATTAAGAAGATATAACAAGTATAAACATATTTATGTTGATACACAACCAGCAGAGCCCCCAAATATGTGAAGAAAACATTAACAGAATTAAAGGGAGAAACAGACAACTCCACATTTCCCCCAATTCATACTTTTGTGTTGTCCATTCCCATCCTGTTCTTGTCTGACTGTGTATATAACCAACAGAATGAGAGAGAAGTGACTCTGCATGATCTGAACAAACCATTCATCTTCAAGGACATTCTTGGGTGTCAGGATTGAAAAGTGCTCTGTGAAGTACAGAAGCATGAGACAGTCTTTGCCCTTAAAAAAACTGACAATATAATTGGAAAGATAATATTTAGCTACATAGAACATGTTTCATAAAACAAAAAAAAATTAAAAATTAGATCTATTAGTGTAAATCCCAATTTGCTGCGGGAGTTCAGAGTTGAGAAAAATCCATATGGCATTATAGAAGAAATAGGTTTTGCCCTGGAAATGGGATGGATACTCCCACTGCTTCCCTGGTTGCAGGGAAAAGGCAGGCTCTCAGAGGAAATGGGGGGTATAGAAATAAGGGAGACACTAAAGTGAAAATTTTGGAGCAGATATGCTTCAAGGTCCATCCAACTTAAAGTGAGCATATTACCAGGGACACTGCATGCTCGAGGGTCAGCTGCCTGCTCTACATAGCATTCATGTGGGACCCCCTTTGATCCTGTTCCAAGGGCTCAGTTGGGCCTGTGTCTAAAACAAAGCAGCAACACCAGTTATCTTTACTCAGATGAGCAGAATTAACTATCATCTTCTGAGCAGGGCTTGCATTCCAGAAATTCAATTTTTGATCAATGGGGAGATTAAAAAATGGGAAAGTCAGAAAATGTTTCCCCCTCAGAAACAGCATTACAAATAGTGATTAAATTTCTAGGCTTCCTTCATAGAAAGGGTACAGAATCCAGCCAATGTGGCTTATCACTGGTAATGCGGGAGAAATAACTTACAGATTCTATTTAGAATGTTTCTGTCCTTTCTCTTCCCAGGTCAGGAGAAGGGATGATAGCAGCAGAACACTCCCATGTTCTTCCTAATCAGTCCACCCTCCCCCATTGACCTTGTGGATTCTTCTGTTTAAGAACACTTGTCACTGAAAATTTTAAGAGCCCCTAGCCCAAGTACATTTCACAGGACCCCAAGTAAAAGAGACTTCTGGGTCATCCCTTTCCTTTTTCACTCACTTGTAGGGAGTTGTCCCACTGGCCTTTCACCCCCACTGTTCATGATGTCAGATCATAACTTCTATGTCAGGCCCCAGGCAGGGACCTCTTCTCCCTCTACTCAGTTCTCTGAAAACGATACACAGCCCTTCTGTGGTCTTCTAAGAGCCTCTATTGCTACCATAAGGGAGAGCAGAAGGAGGGGACCAGAAAGCAGGAAGATGCGATAGTCTCAACAAGTCACTTAAGGCCTTAAGACACAGCTAGAAAGATCCACCACTTCCTCTCTTTTCCCTAGAAAGAACTCTGGGCTCCATTTATGCTAAGATGCTGTATCTGCATTATCTCTGACTCATTCCTCTTGCATTTTCTCTGTCCTTTAAGTGACACTGAGAAGGACTCTGCCTTAGAGCTACCTCCAAGGAAGAGTTGGCAATAATCATAATTAGAGCTGCTATTGGCTGATTGAGTGTCTACTATGTTAGGAACTATAACTAGGTTTAAACTTATTAAAACAAGTAATATCTCATTTAATAGTCCAGCAACCCCTGATGTAGGAATCCTTAGTCCTACTCTGCATGTGAGGCAACTGAAAGTCAGAGAGTAAGTGGCTTGTCCAAAATTCCATGGCACCCAGCCTCTCTGAGTCCAAGACCCATCCTCTCCCCTCCAGGCATAGTGAGGGCTCTTGGTTCTCCCTTTCAAGCCTGCTGCTCTGCTATTCACCAGGAACTTATCTCCAAGAAGGCATAGCATCACAGCTCTGTCCCCATGGAAACAGCCAATTCTTCTTTCCTTTCTCCCTGCCCAAGACCCACCCCATCACAGTGACATGCCACTTTCCCTGCCAAACACAGACAGAAGATGGAAGAAGTGCAGGTCCGGGCTATGTTGGTGGTGTGGTTTTTCAGGTTACAGATGGGTCTCCGTAATTGGGGTGAAGTAGATAAAAAGAAGAAAGGGGTATTTTCTGCCAGTGGGTTAGAAGGAGATGGGCATGTCACGGTGCTCTGGCCACCATTGCAAGAGTCATCATGAGGACTGAAGGAGATAAAAGGTGTGGAAAGCTTTTTAAATTCTCAACTGACATGGAGGTATGATAATACTATATACACCATATTTTCTCAACTTTAAAATGTTTTTCATATTTTAAAGTTTCTGAAAACGAAATGCATCTTACAATTAATTTGTTAACTCTGGTGAGATATTTCTTCCCCCACTACCAAAAGGTGCTATTAATTCAGAAGTAGATTTTATGGAGGACAGCTTTCTAGAATCCTAAACTAACAAACTGACATAGGTCAGTTGGACATCCCCAAGTCAGGGACTGAAAGTGAGCCTAAGATTGTTTTTTGTTTTGTTTTGTTTTGCTTTTGCTCAAGAAGGGCCCTTCCCCCACCTCTTCTCACTCCAGCTCAGTCCTATAAAGGAGAAGTCTTCACATGCAAGTATGCACATACACTACATCCACTAGACCTCAATAGTTACCATTTAGCCACCCCTCCAGCCTAAGTGTGCTGCATCACTGGCATGGTCTACCCTTGAAGAGCTCTGATGAAGGTGCTCACACAGGCTCTGGAAGCATGCTCAGGGCCCTTTGGGCAGAGACTTCCAGAATCCCAGTACCCAAAGCATGGTTTAGATGCTAGACTCTAGAACAGGGGTTATGTGGCCATATCTCCTTGACCCTGAGAATTTTGAAAATTTAGAGAGCACAGTCCAGATCACTGCCTTTACTTCTGACACCAAGTGCAAGTTCATGGGTTTCAAAGGCATTCTCACTTTTGATGATTCACTGGAATCACTCTTAGAATTCACTGAAAGCTGTCAGACTCATGGCTATGGTTTATTACAGGGAAAGGATACAGACTAAAATCAGCTAAGGGAAGAGAGGCATGTGACAGGGTCTAGGAGTTTTCCAAATGCAAAACTTTCAGTCCTCCAGGTAATCATGGGCAGCATCAACTCCTCTTCATACCAATGTGTGACAATATGCGTAGAGTATTGCCAACCCAAGGAAGTTCCTCTAAGCCTTGGTGTCCAGAGTTTTTACTGGGATTCAATCGTGCTTATGGTTGAGTTCCCACATGGCTGAGTTTAATCTCAAGTCCTCCAGCATCCAAACTGATACCAATAGTGTACATACCCTCTGGGGATAGAGCAGATACCATGTGGCCCAAATACCTCTTTATAAACCACATTATTATACTGTCTAGTGTGGTCCAGGGCCCCCAGATAAATAATCACACTCTTCCTAGATATCACTTCCCAGGACACATGCCAAAGGCCAATCATTTCATTGAGTAATTTTTGTTATACAGCTCCATATTTCTGGCTCATGGCGAGCCGTGTTACCAGAAAAGATATAGGGCACCAAGTCAAATTGAGTTTTGGATAAACAATGGATAATATTTTAGCAAAGTATGTCCAAAATATTGTATGGGGGCATTGTTCATTGTTTATCTGAAATTATAACTTAACGGGGTATCTTAAATTTTTATTAACTAAATCTGGCAACCCCAATGGGCAGGGATAAGGCTAGAGGAAGACCAGAATGGCACCTTCTAAAGAAAGCACAGGCCTCTGAGTAGGGCCCAGTTGTCTGGGCCTAAGGGTTAGAGCAGGCAGAATACCACATCCTGCCTTACAAGCCTAAAGTAGACTTGAGGATAGACAGGGATCATTCCTAGGGTGTCTACCCAGAGATGACAATTCAGAGAAGGAAGAGTTAAGGACATATCTGTGGCCAAAATTAGCACCTTGACAAGGAGAAAAGGACCACAGGACCAGAGTGGGGTTGATCACTTCAGAGAGCATGCTGCCAGAAGGCTGTTACCATGAGACAGTTTTAGATATCCCAGGCTTACCCCTGCCAACAAACCGCTGCCTGAGTCTGACTCTGTGGACTCAGGCATATTTGGTTTTCATCCCAGTTTTATTACTAATTAGCTGCTGTCTTTGGGGAGGTTATTTTATTCCTTTGAAACTGCAGTTCCCTCTTCTATAAATTGAGAATACAACATGTTCCACAATTTTTTTTAACTTGCTGAAAAGTTTTCATAATAATGCAGAACAATCATATATAGCAATTGCCTTAGAAATGTGAGCTCTTTAAACATTTAACTCTTTAGCATTAATATACACAAATGTTATTACAGAAGGTTGGGAGGGGCTCAGAAAAGGCAGATTACGGTCTCCATAGAGATCAGAGTTTCAACGGTGTTACTTACAAATTTTACTACATCAATTTTATTTACTGATCTAGGCAGACAGAGAATGGAAGGATATACAATGTGGAGTAAACACATTCATACTGGGATGAGGAATGCTGGCTTGAGACAATTTATATAAACTTAATTTATACAAAGCATCTTGCATATAATAGTTGCTTAAAAAAATTTACTTCCTTTTCCTCCATTTTTTTTGCAATAAACAACTTACTTTATTATAAAGAAAGCCCATTTTAAGACTCCAGCAAGAGAAACTAACTGGTGAAATAGACTGAAATTTTTTTTGTTGTTATTTTTTAACTTTTTTACCAAGGGAGTCAAATGCTAGTTGGTTATATTCCCCATCCCTGTTCCAAGTCCTCTGATTTGCAGCCTCTGTGGGCTTGAAAGAGAACACTCATAAGCATAAAGAAAACCGTATCCATATGAAAACAAGTCACCAGCATCCCACATATAATTGTGTTTCTTAGAAACCACTCCCCAAAACACCAACCATTTAATATTGTTTGCCTGTGGCCTTTGTTCCCCAGCAAGAAATGAATTCTAAAAGTTCACATGTTCTTCATCAAGAGTAATCTTCAGCCCCAAAGGGAAAGATCTCAAAAGCATCTGAGTTAATACATTCCCCTTGCTAATGTAACCAAAATATTCCGATGTTTTCCCTTAATACTCTCAATTTACAACTAGCAGACAGATGCTTCTTCTCAAAGGCCTTCATAAATCTTCCCATATGAGATGAAAATGAAGGATTTATTTTTGCCCATCTTTTAATTTTACTCAACATTCAATGAGTTATTCTTACAGCTGGCATTTCAAATGTATTAGTAGAATTTATCACTCAAAGGCTTATGCAAGGACTAAATTACACTAATGAATTGACTATGAATGTGAAGCCTAACATGAGGCCAAATATTTTCTGGCTTCATTTCTGTATCTCAGCAAACGGCTTAATTTGCTCCCTACTTATCCATTACTGCTAAATTGTCTTGCTATTATTATAGTAAATGGCTGCAAACCCTGGCTTGCCCTAAGGCTCAGGCTGAATGGAGTGGAATGAGGACATTTACTGTAGATAGGAAAGGTAAAAACCTGCCATCCACTAATTTTTGCTGAGCTAGAGGAGGCAGGAGGGGATCTTGATCCAACCCACCTTTTCCAATACCTCTCACAGTCGTGGACTATTCTTAACAGCTGGTATTTCCAATGTATTAACGGAATTTATCATTGAAAGACTTATGAAAAGGTTAAATTATCCTAACGAACTGACTTTGTATTTGAAGTTGAACATGAGGCCAAATGTGTTCTGGCTTAGGTTTTTTTTTGTATCTCAGCAAACTACTTAATTTTCTTCCTACTCACCCATTATCACTAAATTGTCTTGCTATTATAGCAATGCCTACTAGCGGTGTTATAGTTAAGAGTCTGTGCGTGTTTTCATTGCAAGTGCCTATTTTCTGAGTTTCCGACTACATAGGGAACTACGGAAATCTCACAGGGTTCTCAAACTTTGCTGGAATTGCTCTAGCCTTAGAGTTTTCCTTTTCTGCACATCAACAATCAGACCTTTTGAGGGAGAGAGACCAGGATTTTCCAAGACAGTTGAATTTTTGCCCACTTCCAATTGTGTGCTAGCTTAATTTTAGATGGCAACTTTGTGGATGTTTACTTTAGCCTCTTTCCATCCTCTTTGTCATTTTCATTGCTCTATTGTATTTTAGTGAAGACTCTTGTACCTCATATATGAATGTGAAGATTTTGTTCCTTGATAATCAGTCAGTAAATAAGATTTAAGTACTAAAAAGGGCAGGAGATTTTTTTTAAGGTTCCATCTGTGAAATAAATGAACAAGTGAAACTTACAACATATAAAGCATTCTGTACTTTTGTGGGAAACTCAACTGTTTTTGAAATGTAAAGGACTTGAATCAAATGATAAACCACAATGCCTTAAATTGTATAACATGTGCAGTGAAAAGATTAAAATCCTTGGAATTCAGATTTAAGTTTGAGAGGGAGGGAGAACCAGGAAAAAAAAAAAAAAGAAAAAGAGAGATAAGGCGTTGCTTTTGCTCAAACTTTCATAAGTTTCAATATTATGTGAATCTCTATTCCTGTATTCTCATCTTTCATTCCATAGTGGGCCTGGTAGACTGCTCAGTGCTGTGAGAGGGTCCTATCCTCAAATCCTGTCTTTTATCTGGACATAAGGGCTACCTGTTTCTGTACTCTTTCTCTGCAAGGCAAGCTCAGCTAAAGTTCTCCCAAATATGGTCTAAACACAAGTCTTCCTCAGCTGCGACAGAACAACTTTTCCCAAGCAAAAGGCTGAAAGGTGAAATTGCATCATCATAGATGACCCTCATTTGGGAGATTGTGAAGTTTGGATCCAATGTCTCACTCCTGGGACTCAACTCTCACAGAAGTTATATTTTAGTGGAGTGTTTTGAGAGCATTCCCTAACCCTTCTCAGTCAAACACATTTTCGTGAACTTTTTACCCCATGCAGAACACATTTAGGCTCATCTTCCTGCTTATTGGCCCTAATTCAACTATCTGGCCATTTACCCCCTTAACAAAAGCTCACATACAAGCCATCTTTCTTGTAATTCATCATCTGTGTTGAAAATAGTTAAGGAGGAATGAAAAAAAAAAACCAATTATCCTATGACATACAGGGTCTCTCTTCATGCCATGCCAAATATCAACTTGTACTGAATGGGAAGCAAGATCTGCTCCATGTTGCCTGAACCATTCTTTATTTGCATGTAATGCTCTTGGCTTCCATGGATTTCTCTCTGAACATTCCCCAAGACACTGAAAATTATTCACCAGCATTTACCTATCAGTCTACCCAACCAGTTGGTTTTCCTTTTGATAACCTTGAGTCTCAGAATAATCTCCCAACCCCAAGGATCCCAGGGCCCCAGCCCAGAGCATGTTGCATCTTTCCAACCCCCAGATAGCTGGTACTGCTTCATCTTCACCTTTAGCTGAGGGACCTTCCCAGCCTTCACACTCACTTCAACTTGCATATGAGGACAATGGAAGGTCCTACCATGTACTTTGCTTTATACTCATATCTTTTGTTTTGACCTTTTTTTTTTTTTTAACATATGAAGGGAAAAGAACTTTTCCTCTGTTAGGTTAAATTAAACAGATGTCATAGTGTGCTAATCCCAAGTACAAAATGATTCCACATTTACATGTACCAAGAATGAAAGACAATAATATCTACCAAGTCCTCTGGCACAGGGAGCAAGCTCCCAAACTCATGGTTTCTCAGAGGTGTTGGCTGAGTAGAGGCATTTATAGTAAAACTAAGCTAATAAGGAAGCTCCGATGGTCCACTTTTTTAAAAAGTTCTAAGTTTTTATTTTAACATTGTAATTCCTTGTGAGAGTTTACCTATGTTCTGGAATAGTTTCAGGATGAAAGACCAACTCTGTTTTTTGGGCCTGTTTAATTTTCATAATTTGGCTCCTTACCTTTTTTGGGAAAGAATCATGCCATTTCTGATTCTGACCTGTATGGCAATTGGAGAAATTCCAAAGGCATATGAAGCAGAGAAAAGCCAGAGGGTCAGAGGTAATAAGCTATACCCAGTGAACTCTCCTTTAAGCTCTAACTGGAATTTTTTAAGGCACATTCACTCAGCATTTTGAAGATGAATTAGAGGAAAAGGCCGCCAACTGCCATTCTTTTTAGCCACTTATACATATATTGAAAATAATACTTTGATATTCACATTCATGAAATGGCATCCCCTAATTCGAATGGCAAGCTTTGTCAAGGTACTGAGCCATATTAATAATGTAAAAAACATCATGCCACAACAGACCAACATAAAACATACACTTGATGTGTAGATGAATCCAAAGGGAAACTTATGTTCAAACTTCATTTTTTGGGATTTTGCTTCTTTCTTTAGTGCACTTGAGTTCATTCCCTGGGAAATTATGGCCACACTACATATGCATTGATAGTGAAATATTCTGGACCACATGCCAGCAAAACCCTTCCTACTTTAGTTCTTCTCCAGACAAATGTGTTAACCATCCAGTGAGTAGATGCACAGACACACACACACACACACACACACACACACACACACACACACACACTGTTGCCAGTATGACTGAACAACTGAGAGGTTTTGTATGATAGATGACTGGCCTAACAGTTCAGGATGCTACAATCAGATGAATTAAATGAAATGGGAGGCATTCCTTCAGAGTTAACCTTGTCCAGATTTCCCATGCAAGACCCAAAATTCCTAGCCCCATGTCTTTGCTCCTACTCGTTCTTCTTCCTAGATTTCTCCTCCCCTCTTTCCCTTTGTACCAGTCTTGCAGAATACAGACCCAATGCTACTTTTTAATCTCCCATCCTCTCCCAAGTCCAAAGCATCTGAGCTTACGTCCTGGTTCTCCCTCTCACTATTACAGCTGTATAACACTTGGAAAATTCTTTCTTCAAGCCTTGGTTTTCTCCTCTGTAAAACAGGGGAAATCATATGAATATCATGGTGTTAATATGATAACATGAGATTATATATATATATATAACATTTAAAGAGAATATATGCAATAAATGCTGACTGTTGGTATTATATCAAAGCACCTGCCACTTTCTTCCTCAATTCTATACATAGCTGTATATCCATCTTAGCCAGCCCCCACCTCAACACTAGGTTCTTAATTCACCTAGACTGGAAACCCAGTCTCCTGCACCTTTGTCTTTCCCAGAGATCCTAGGACAGTGCTTTGCACTAAATATATTTGTTAAATAGATGAATGGTGGAAATATTTTAGCTAACAACTATGTTTGGCTCTTTTTTTATGCTTAGTTATTTATTTTGAGAGAGAGTGCAAGAGGTGGGAGGGACAGAGAGACGCAGAGAAGAGACTCCATGCTATCAGCACAGAGCCCGATGGGGGCTTGATCCCACCAACTGTGAGATCATGACCTGAGCTGAAATCAAGAGGCAGACGTACAACTGACTGAGCTATCCAAGTGCCCCTTATGTTGGCTCTTAAAAGTCATGACCTCCTCAGAATATCCTGTAAGGCTTATGGGAAATAGGCATCATGTTTTAAAATACCAGTGAGGAGACCCAAGAACCACAGTGGTCAAGTGATGGGACTGAGCACCTTCCAGAAGACAATGACATGTATTTCTTTATTGATCTACAAGCTCTCAAAAATAAAAATAAAAACAAGACAGAATCTCAATTAAAAAAAAAAACCAACACTGTACTAAATCTGTGAAAAACAAACTGCCAATAAATCTAGTTGACTCAGTGGAACAATTTTTAAATTGTCAATATTTTGTGTGAAACATCTGGTTGTTGATGGAATTGGCCATTATAAGAATTAGTTGTCAGTCAGCTCTTGGATACCCACACACGAGGCTCTATTTTGAATCTTTGGATTAATTGCTGTAGCTAAATTCCTAGACAAAATTTTCTTATTATTTCAAATTCTGAACATGAACAAAAAATGTATGTAATTTAATAAAGATGATACTAAGTACATACTTGAGCTATTTTATTTATAGACAAAATTAGGTGATGGCCTTTTCATAGTTTTTATGATGTAAGATGGTCTTAAAATTCTACCTTCCTAGATCTCCAGGCATCAGAGAATTCTCATCTCAGTGGAATGTGAAAACTCAATTTTTCTCAGTATTTAACATTCACAGGACTTGTAAGAAACATACCATAGTACCATGACTTTTAATTTCCTCGTGGCTTATGCAAATATGAGCCGTCTACAGATGAGTACGTATGAGTTTTTTTCTTCACTCTATCTAAGAGAATTGTTTTTGAAAAATCATCTTTAATTTAGAGAAGCATTGTACATAAAAGAAGTCTATACATTGCCATCTGCTAAAAAGTGTCAGAAGGCTCCCCATGGTGAAGCCAGCAGCATCCTGTGGTTTTCAACTCATTACTTGAGGGATTCAGCGAGGTTTCTCCTAAACACTGTCAAGGCTTTGCTGAACATTTGGCAGCACTGAGAGTATTTTAAGCAGCTCATTTTGGTTAGAGTCTGAAAAGATTTCCTGTTTTTATGAGGTAGTCCTCTTTTTTAAGGGGTGGGGTGGGGGAAGGAGGCTGTAGCTCCAGAAGAGGGAATGAACCCTTGTCTCAAACATACTTGAGAAGTTCTGAAAGGTGAGATAACCTGTTTTAAAGGACATTACCCAGGAGCAAGGCAGCTTTGGGGATTCACCCAGTAGTGAGCTATATATAAGAGAAAGGTGAACAGAGTGGAAGTTAGAACTACTGGTTTTATTTCCTGATTTTTACCACCAACATCTGCTTTAATGGGAAGATTACAGACTGAGTCACACTTGGACCTGTGCACATCACACATGTGCACGTGCACACACACAACACAGACACACACGCATACAGACGCATATTCAGACACACATACATCATATATAGCTAGAATAATCTTCCTGAAACATGGCTTTTCAGTTTTTGTTCAAATCCCTTCAGTGGTGTAAGTTTTAAAATCAAAACCCTTCAAGCTATTCATTCAACATTTTCTCAATTTATTCCCAGCACCCGCCCCCTGCCCCAGCTCTTTCCATTATCTCATTATTCCCAAACATGGTAGCTCTGCTTAGTGTCCAACTAATCCATCTGTACATATGCCCTTTGCCATGTATCTCATGCCTATCTATTTCATATCCCAGTCGTTTTCACATTTTTAAACCTGCAAATCCTCTCAGAAAATGGAATTTTAGATGGAAATTGATTGTGTAAAACTGATCAAAGCAGAGCTGGTGTGTTCAAACAGGAGTGGGGCAGGGCTCTCATCTATGCCTCCCAAGGTCCCCCTTGCCCTCCATGCCATTTTGCAGTGATACCTGAGTCACCTCTGTCAAGGTTAGGTTCTACCAAACACATTTGAAAATCCACTAATCAAATGCCTCTCTTTGGTAGCTTTTCCATACCCTAGCCACACTCACTTCCTCAGTTAACGTCCTGCTCATCTATACCTGTGGATTCATTTGCCCCTGGACTCTGCATTCCTTTGGCATTTATTGCTTTGCTTTGTAGAACAGCATGCTGTGTGGAGAATGGGTGTCTTGATATCAAACTCCCCAAGGACAAAAATAGCTTCACTTTATTCCTCCCACTCATCTCCAACTGTTGCAACATGGCTGGAGGCCAGCATAACAGTAGTGCTCTACTGAATAAAGAGCACTGTGGAAGTTCCTCTGTCTCTGAGGTTTCAATTTACACATGTTCATGGTTGTGAGCAGTGCTGTGCATCAAAGGCATAACTCTTCCTATCACTACAAGATGGCTGTGCCAGTCATGTTCAGACATTTAATTATTGACCACTGTCTTGATCCTGAAGAAGCATCTTGCTATAGATGAATGCAAAAGTATGTTTAGTGTCGCTTTTCAGTTACCCTGGAGTTGACATCTGGAGTTCCAATGCTAAAGACAAGCAAGAGCGCTAACAACCCCACATTTTAAAAAGAGCCACCAACAATTTGAGCCACTCATTTACTAGGGCTCATTAAAAGTCAACTTAAAAATACTACTTGCCAGGTGCCTAGGTGGCAGTGTCGTTTAAGTGTCTGACTCTTGGTTTCGGTTCAGGCCATGATCTCACAGTTTTGTGAGTCCGAGTCTGCATCTGGCAGTGCGGATCCTGCCTGGGATTCTCTCTGTCCCTCTATCTCTGTCCCTCCCCTGCTCATGCTGTCTCTGTCTCTCTCAAAATAAATAAATATACTTAAATATTTTTCTTAAAATAAATACTGGTTGCTACCCATCCTTCATGTCAGCTTTTATTCTCCTATAGAAGCAGAAGGCTGGGGATAGGGAACAGAAAGAAAGTTCTGAGAATATGAGTGGTGACAACAGCTCTGTTGCCATGCAATGTTTTTGTGTTAAGGTTTTTTGCTGTTGCTGTACTTCCTTAAAGCCAAATGAAAGGCCCTTCAAGAGAAACACTTGTAACAAATAGGGTGCCTGCGAGAACAAGGCCCCACATGTCATTCTGCTTTTGGGCATGCCTTGGATAATGGACTTGCTGCTCTGCCTTTTATTTTTATGAACTTGAGAAGAGTGAATTGAGTGGTCTCAAGATGAAGAGAAGTGGACATAGGGGAGCAGCCTGACTTTGGGCTTGGCAAGGAGGCCTGCGTTTCCTGTGGGTTTAGTGAGCACTGAGCAAGGTATCTGGACTGGGGCCATCTTGCTAGTCAAGAAGTCTGCCCACCAGGCAATGGAATACCAGAAGCAGCAACTGTGGGGTGTACTGTCAACAACAGGAGTTTGTTGATGGGTGGAAGATGGAGGAAAACATGCAGATGGAGGTAGAGTTGGATCCCACACTACAGCAGGGAGATGCTAAAGGGAAGCTCAAAGGGCCCTACAAAAACTCACACATGCACCCTCCCTTTTTGGGTGACTGTACACTGAGGCCTCCCATAGCCACCCAGTATCGGCCAGAAAAGCAACAACAACCCACAGAGAAAGGACCATAGCCATGGATGGTTCAGTCAAGAGATGGTTGCTGTTTCTTCCCTCATATCCTTTCTTCATCATCATAGGAATCCAGCCTCATTAAGGGAAGGGTAGGTTCAAATTCAAATTAGAGTGTTTAGTGCCAGAGGTAGCACTAGGTTAGGGGTAGCACTAGGTTAGGTTATAGGATGAAAATGAAATACAAGAAGAGAATTGTAAGCTGGACTCAGATGAAAGGGCTTGGGAAGTCATCAATATTCCCAAAATTTCATTAACATATGTTCAGGGGCATTTGACAGAACATGGTTAAGCAGTGATTGAGAAAATTAAACTGTTTCAAGTTATTTATCCCTATTGAGTCAAGGCTACTCAATAAATAGTCATTCATTTATAGTGAAAAGATGAAAGCCAAACTCTAAACATCTTCATATTAAAATTTTAAGAGAACTCCAAAGAAACAAATCTGTATTTACAGTTCCTACAGGCTATCAGCCTTGACAATCTATATGCACATGTCGGTCACCTGTATAATATTACACTGGACTCAGGTACAAATGGCCTTCTTGAAAATTAACTTGTTTTTAAAGAAAAGTGCTTTCCTTAGAAAGCAAATTCTTACTGATTCACATTATTCTTGAACTAGTTTTTAAAATTTATAAAAACATTAATTAGTTACAAAATAATTTGATGAGTTTTATTTTATGTATTTTATGAGTTGTAAATTACAAGTCCAACAGCTCAGAGGGCATGAAGCAAAAAGTTAAAGACCCAGACTGCCACATGTTCACTCTGTGTACGTAACCATGGTTAACACTTTCTGGTTTATCTTTCCAGAAATTCTCCATGCCTCTAGGAGCATAGAAGCATATTGACATGTGTCTTCTTCTTAGCAAAACTGGAATTTACTAGACACTCTTTTACAGCTTGCCTTGTTTTCATTAAAAATGTGTCTTCAACGTGCCTTTATGTCAGTACATACTGATCCGCTCCATTCCTTTTAAATTTTTTATTTTTTTAAATGTTTTTATTTATTTTTGAGACAGAGAGAGACAGAACATGAGCAGGGGAGAGGCAGAGAGAGAGGGAGACACAGAATCTGAAGCAGGCTCCAGGCTCTGAGCTGTCACCACAGAGCCCGACGCGGGGCTCAAACTCATAGACCGTGAGATCATGACCTGAGCTGAAGTTGGACGCTTAACCGACTGAGCCACCCAAGCGCCCCAATTCCTTTTAAGCACTGCATAATATTCCACTTTGTTTTTACCTCATATTTTAATTATTTCTTCATTAATGGGCTTCTAGCTCAATTACATTTTTTAAGTGTGCTGTCACATAAAAAATCAATAATTATCCTAATATACATGTTTGTCTATTTCTAAAAGGACAGCCTCATTTAATTGCAAATTTTCAAACTGAATGTTACAAGAATACAGAATACAGAATCTGAAGTGTTGCATGGTATGAAAATATTCAGGGTAACCAGGGAGAAGGTTAAATTTTGCTCAATATATCATTGATAATATTAAGTAATTTTAAAACATTACATTCTAACCCTCAAAGTTGGCAGTTTATATATGGTAAAAGCAAGCAGATTTCTTTAACCAGTGTACTTCAGCATACCATGCTTGATAACAGAACGTACTGAGTATATACACATACCTTAACCAGAGATATGGTGAGAATTAATAGGGTAACATATACAATCTCCTGGTGACAGGTGATTGAAGAAGCTAACATAAACGGTGTGACTATTTCCTTTCTGGTTCACTCAGGCTCTGCAGATGACAAAACAAAGGCACTGCTACAAGGTTTATCTTCCATTTGTTTGTCATTCTTCAGAGTAATCTCAACCTTTCCCAGTTTATCTGAGGTCAAAATACCTTCTGTTTTAACAAACCAGGGTGAGGGGTGGAGAACGCTACTACTGAGGTGTGTCTGCACTGTCTTTAATAACCAAGACCATGTATGTGTTTCCCTGCTAAGATAAATGTTTCTGTCAGCACAAAACTCTTTCTGGTTTTAAGCCACTCACTACTCCATTACGTCTGCTTCTGCCCACACAATATGACTGCCCACCCTAGACCTGGACCAGCCCCCACCAGAAGCCTCAGCCCTCCCTGGAGATAACTGTGTCTGAAAACGGGCCTTATCCCAGGGCTGTTTATACGCAGTAGTGTAAGTTAAGAAACCTCATAAGAGAAGCCCCTCTTCTGAGTGGTATGCCTGTGTGAGCGTACGTGTATGTATAAAAAGATATTTCAGTTTTCAATAAACTGTTTACTGTTCAAACATTAAATAAATGTAGAACTGTTTTAATCAGCTGAACAAATATTTAATGTACACTCCAGCATAAGAGCTATGTTTAAAAATATCCTCTATACTGCTAAGATACAGGGAATTTATGGAAACCAGTGACCTGAAAGGTAAAACAAACATTCAGGAGGAAAAAAATGAAGTATATAATTTTAAATTTAAACTGATCCCTCCTCTCTTTTATTAGCATCCAATAGTAATGTGCGTGCGTGTGTGTGTGTGTGTGTGTGTGCGCGCACGCCACATGTATGTGTGTCTTTAAGTCCTGGGAAGTGCTGGTTGGATTATACTTAAGTTTCTAGAACAGCTAAGGGCTGGGTGACTACCAAATTAATTTCCAGTAAACTGTTATGAGAAGGCAAAACATGGCAAAGCTCATGCTCTGCCCAGAACTGTGCTTCTTAGTGTTTTGTTTGCTCTTTAGGTTCTAAACACTGGAGGTCATTCACGGCAGCAGTAGCTGGGTTTCTGTCCACAGCTGTTAGAAAAAATTGTCTAAAACTCCAACAGGAAATGCTACGTTCTTGGAAAACACTTAATCCTTAGTAGCTTCTGTGTAAATATCAAAATATCATAGAAAGTTGGCAGAAAGTGTGTTTTTTTTAGAAAAATAACTTCTTACAAAGGTATATGGGAAATACCTTTAATGAAACGGACACCATCTTCTTTACGGTAATAGCATTCTTAATTATATTTGCAAAGAAAAATAAAAAAAATAAGGGTCTTAAAGTAGCCATGCTTTCTAACTCTTAACGGTCCTGCTAATTTAGTTTGATGAGCAGAACTAATCAAGATCATCTTTCTCTTCTTGTGGCCACAGATTGATCTGCCATTTTGATCAAACAGTACACCCACTCCACGTCATCAAGAGAGTCTTTAACAGTAGATTTCTACCCACTTGATCAGATTGTAGTCAACTTGATTTAGCATTAAGGAATTTAAAACAACGGATTTATTGGCTTTCAAATACGTGCCTTTATTAATGCGGATGTAGTGTTTGAGTTTCTTTCTGGTTTATACTATTTGTTAAATGAAAAACTTGAAGTTTTCAAGTAATTTTGTTTCACTACTTCTTTTGGGGACACAGCACCATTGACATGTTTACTAAGTTGCCTGCCATTGGTTCAAAGAGAAATGCTTCAATTTTAGTTGGAGCCCAAGTCATTTCTGGCTCCCTCCAGCTCTGTGACAATTCATCTTTCTGTCCATAATCACTGAGAAGTCTTCGTGTTTCTGAGAAGACTGGGAAAATAGCACTTTAGAGCCTAAGTTCAGCTGTTCATAACCATAATGAAGAGGAACTGGAAGCTGAGAATTAAAAAGAGAAGAAAGGAAAGGAAGCTACTTAGCAATCAGAAGAAATACAGTGTTTATGAGATCATTAGGAACCCATTTGAAGTGCTTTTTCCTAACTAGCTTTAGCAAAAAGGAAGCTGTCAACTTAAGTCAATGAATAATATAACCCTATATCCACATGGCTATGAAGCAATTAATGCACCTTAATGCCATAATGAAATGGTTGGAAATTATAAAAGTCTTCTTCCAAATTTGGGGCTGCTTTTCTGTGAGGGGGCTTTGATGTCTGTACTGTCAGGCAAAGCTGGCTCTTGTGTCAACAGCAAGATGGTGTGCTTGGCAACGGACCCACAGGCATAACGCAAATATACCTGCCCTCCTTCTCAGTGCCCTCTGAAATAACTACTGTGTTAGAGCTGAAAAAAAATAGGAAATTAGAATGTTTGCTTATTTAGCTTCAGGTAGAGCTTTGGCCATAGCAATCTCTGAAGCACCATGAAAAATGCATGGTATTTCCCACTGTGTTCTTAGACATACAGTACATAAATACAGAGATAGCAGTGAAAGGGTCTCCATACTGATGTGGCTTAATTCAGGCTATTTGCCACTCACTCTTAGCTTGCTATATCTGATTTGAGGGTATGGTAATAACATATCACCACACTGAGGTGGCTTAATTAGGGCTTATTTCCCTTCTGCATCCCTGCTTTCTCTACCTGATGTGTGGGTATGGTATTAACATACCATCCACATAACGAGGGCTTACCTGGACAGAATAAGAAACTTAAAGGTAGATCCCCATGTGCTTTTCAGACCTTGGACTTTTATATGCCAGCCTAGAGAATGGAATTAGATTCTATTCAATATGTATATGAGCAGTCTCCTGATTCTGAAACTCATTGCAAAACAATAGCTTCTTCTGTTTCTCCCTCTACCCTGCTACCTACCTGCTGTTTTATTTAGTGTTATCATTTCACTTCCTTTCCGTATTGTAAGCATAGGTGTGAGGCAGCCTATTCATATATTAACAGCTATTATCCATTACAAATGTTATTTCCCCTGGCTTCTTATTTTTTAATCAGACTTGAACTTAAGGTGAGGGGGAGCACAAAGGGGTGGAGGGTATGAGCAGGAACCGCTATGCATCAGGCATCAGGGGTACTCACATCACCCAGCAGATAGCCTTTCCTCCCCCACAGGTAGGCAGGTTTATCCAGGAAGACAAGTGATTCACCTGAGCCTCCCAGGAGATTAAAGCCACTGCATTCCCGGTGGAAGCAGAGTCCGGGAATCTTAACCCAGCACATTCAGAAAGCTAATTGTTCCGGAGTAGAGACTGGGAGAGAACAGGCTTAGCTGTTCGAACCACTTCTTATGTATAACCCAACGTGTTATAAATAAAGATATTCTTTCTGACATTCCAGGCATTCTGGCAACAAGTCTGGGAAGCTGTGCAAACAACAGCAGTTTCCCAGGACTGTCCCCAAAAGGCTCACCGACACAGGAGGCCTCTTTAGTTGGCCCTTCCCTGGTCTTGGAGATCCATACCTACACACTCCACTGCCTGTGGTCAGGTTTACTCAGTGGAAGCCCTGTTATCCAGAGTGGGTTTCTGGTCAGAAACAAGCTTTGCTACACACTGGTAAACACAAACAAATCACCCTACAGAGCCCCTTTCTTTTAAAGGGCAGTGCAAATCCAAGGGTCAGCGGTCAGGAGGAATATCACCAAACAAACGGAAGCTGTGTTTGCTCCACCACGAAACATGAGCAGCGCATGTCTCCAGGAGGATTTACTGTAGCGTGTCCAAAGTAAACGGACATGGGTGAGTGGGTGGGGGTGGGGTGAGATTCCTACTTCAAAGTCTCCTTCCAGCTGCTCCTGGAGAAAGAGACTCCTTCAGGATTTCTCCCCACAAGAAAGCACTTATGAGACTGCCATTTCTGGATTAACTATCTTTATCTATTTGAAACTGGAAGGGAAGGCAGCACTTCTGTTTGTTTTTTTGTTGATGTTAAACAGATGCACGGTCTATTACAGCCACACGGGCCTAATTCAAGATGAAGCAGTGATAGGAATGTTGTCGCTGTTGGGCCAATGTGAGGAGAATGGGTTTGCCTATTATTCTGCATATGTGTTCAATATTTTCATTTGATTTAATGCCCCAATCTCCCCGACGGGTCAAATTACACCTATCTACCCCTGGCTCTTTTCAGAAATTCACTATGATTTCAAGATCAGCTGTTATTTCTTAAGCAGATCAGATCAAGGCCACAAATATTTATCTCCTCATGATTTGTCTGTGAAAGGTGGTGAAGCAAAGGAAGAGAGAGTAGGGAAAGGAAAGAAAGGGAAAAAGCAGATATTGGGTCAATCTTTATTTATTTATTTATTTATTTTTAAAGTTTGAACTTCATTTGAACCAGTTTGGACCCTCTGGGCTTCCTGGGGGCGGGGCCTCACCGTGAGTAACCTGCCCCCCTGCATCAGAAAATCCTAATGTTCTCTAAGAAGGATTTAAATGTATGTTTTACGGCTTTCTTTTCGGAGTAAGATGAAAGGAAAACTGAATCAAGGGCATTTGGGTTTGCAGATAAGGTTTTTGTAGACATTAGGGGTCTCAGATAGCTTTTGGAAGTGAATAGGGTGCAGGATAAAAACAAATTAAATTAGTGATATAGTGAAAACCCTGAGTCAGAAGCCTCTATGAAGTTTTCCCGGATAACATTACCTCAGAGGCTTTCTCTGGGGGAAAAACAACTTCCAGCAGGATGCAAAAAGGAAGCAGACCTGTTCCATCAGGTGGAGGACAACGAGCCTGGAAGATCAATACCCACATGGAAAGTCATTTGAAAGAGTCAAATCTGCCTAAAGATTCCAGGAACAAATGTCAAAACAGGGCAGGCTTCTGGAGACAAGAAAACTCATCTGCTCCTGTCTTTAGACCCCTTTAAAGCCACTGACCTCCTACTGCACTGAGTAGGGTAGTCAGTCTATCTTAAAAGCATCCAGGGTTATCATTTTCTATAAGTTGTTCCCCTGACCTCCACTCATTTCCAGGTGATATTTTCATCCACATAGAGACTAAATTGTATGATTACCAGGTACCTAGGTTTTACTATAGAGATCTGTACACAGTTTGGGAACCACTTTAGGTGGAAGCTATACATGTCCTAAATGGCAAAGTCAGCTTCTTGCAGAACTAAGAAAAACCAGCACTCTTACTGGTCATGAAAATGTTCACTTAACAGAACACCATGCATTTAGGTTTATTTGCTTGTTTGCTTTGCTTTGTACATTTTTTAAGACCTGTGATTTCAATCACCTAGATCATCCACCAATAAATATTGTAATGATGGATAGATAACAGAAATCAGCCATTTTACAAAATGGAATATACTAATTTGAATGCATATGTATAAGTATTCTATTTTGTATCACAGATCCTGTGCTGAAATGGCTGAACTCTAAAAGACCTTTTTCTCTTCTATCATTAAAAAATGTTGAAATGTCTCTAAATCTCCAAAACTTCAAGCTTGTGGTCGTTGCTGTCTGTGCTTTAGATATACGAGAGATTGTATTTGGTTCTGGGTACCAAATTCTCATAGGAATAAAAGTGAACTTAAGTCTACACAGCATAATAACAAGATAACAATGTAACTTCAAGCTTTGTACCTAAGAGTCAGTTGAAAGAACTGTATATGTTTAGCCTACAATAACATAAAAAACATTTAGCTGCTTCTTATGAGTGGAAGACAAATCTGACTTATCCTGAATGTTTCCAAGTAATATACCCAGCCCTAGTTAGTAAAAGTTGTAAAGTGATAAAAGTTGGCTCAATTGACGAAAGAATTTTCTAAGATTCAAATAGTTCCCCTCAAGCTTAGGGCAGACAATGCTCTGATAGACACTGGGTGAGTTATATTCAAATGTCACATGACTGTATGAAAGGATGTGTAGAAAAGTCCATTAGAGCACTAAGATCCTGTGATCCTATGATACCCAATATAAGCTAGGTTTTGGTTTTTTGTTTTCCTTTAGCTAATTTCCCCCCAGTCTAACAGATGATTCATGGAAAATATCAGATAAGTCATTCTTTGAAATTTTGCACTTCAAATCATATATGTAATACCCTGTTATTCAGTACAAATAGAAACACTGGCTAACCACTTCTTAATATCTGTTTTGTAAATGAAGGGAAAAAATTCTTGATATTGATAACCTTTGCAAATACCCCATAGGTTTGGAATAGAAGCAGGGCCCTTAGAAAGATCAGAAGGCAATGTCCTACCGTGAGAAAATTGATACCATGAAACAGTAATTCTCTTTGAAGCTCAGAGAAAAGGTCTACTGAGAAAAGTTAAATACACAAAAGGCAAGATTTGCCAATGATGGAAAAAAAAAATATCAGCATCTGAAACCATTTCAACAAAAGTATAATTTCTAGCAGTGGTAAACTGTCAAGTATAGGATGAAAAGAACTAAGACCATGCTTTCTTTCCCAAATCTCTTGTCTTAAACACTACTCATAGCAACTGGCTAATGGGATTGGAGGACTCTACAGGCCAACAGGCATATTTCTAAGCATCTGTGGGGTCCACTGAATATGTTATCCTTGGAAGCTACCCAGTACCATGGCACAGACAGAATTTGTTGGACTTAGTTTCATGGAGATACTCAAACACTAACAGCAACTAAAAGTAAACTTTACAAACATGTTTTTATAAAGGACCTATTAGTCTGAGATTTCATTTACAAAATCATCTGGATACATAGCCCTGGCACAGTGCCTTCTCTTACCACCTCTCCCAACACCCAAGTCTTGGATTCTTTTTTTTTTTATTTTTTTTATTTTTTTTATTTTTTAATATATGAAATTTACTGTCAAATTGGTTTCCATACAACACCCAGTGCTCATCCCAAAAGGTGCCCTCCTCAATACCCATCACCCACCCTGCCCTCCCTCCCACCCCCCATCAACCCTCAGTTTGTTCTCAGTTTTTAACAGTCTCTAATGCTTTGGCTCTCTCCCACTCTAACCTCTTTTTTTTTTTTTTTTTTTTTTCCTTCCCCTCCCCCATGGGTTTCTGTTATGTTTCTCAGGATCCACATAAGAGTGAAACCATATGGTATCTGTCTTTCTCTGTATGGCTTATTTCACTTAGCATCACACTCTCCAGTTCCATCCATGTTGCTACAAAAGGCCATATTTCATTTTTTCTCATTGCCACGTAGTATTCCAAGTCTTGGATTCTTTAACTCACCTACATCAAATTAATCATTTTAAGTGAAAATTTCAGAGGCATTTACTACATTTACAGTGTTAAGCAACCATAATCTTTATTTAGCTCCCAAACATCCTCATCACCCCAAAAACTAACCCCATACCCCTTAAGCAGTCACTCCCCATCTCCTTCCTTCAGCTTCTGGCAAATACCAATCTGCTTCCTGTACTGATTGATTTACCTATTCTGGATATTTCAAATAAATGGAATAACACTATATATGACCTTTTGTGTCTGGCTTATTTCACTTAACCAAGTTCTGTAAAGAAAAAATATAGTTTATATTTTTTTTACCATGCATTACTTTATAGTTCAAAGTACCTTGTTTTAGATGTTACTATCTTTGTATAGCTCCCTACAAAGTGTATTTACTCCCCTCATATCTCATGTTATTTTAACCTCATAACAATCTTATCAAGTTGGCAGGAATGACTTTATTATTACCATTTTACAGGTGGAAATATTGAGACAAGGGGAGCCAGTCCAGCATTCCACAATAAAGTTACCTGATATATTCCAGTCTTCATGTTCCATTGCCTTTTGTAAAAGGCACTTCATGTATGCCTGTCAGAGTTATTACAAACACAAAGCACTTACTAGCAGTTGTATTTTTAAATTCTCAGAAGCATATTTTAAATGAATAGAATAGATGAAAATCACTTTTGGGTACATTATCACTACTTGCACTCAGTAGAGAGCTGCTTTTGACACATAACAGTTGCATATGACTGGAAGTAATCTGCACACAAGACCATATTCTGTCCCAAGTCCAAAATTCCATTTGGAGTCATTTGGAAGCCAGCTCAAGCACTAAGTCCTTGGTCCCTGTATAGTGTCTAGGTCTTGGCTCCGTTGGCTGCACAATAAGGCTAGACAGAAATGACCCCTGAGATCTCTTCCAGATCTGAATTCTATAATGGTCAGCTAAGCCACAGACCAAACTCAACACTGAACTCATCAGCTCCATCTACACAAGGTCAATACAACTATTTGAAAGATGGATCCATCAAAAGTTTTAGTAATAACTAATGTCAATGGCCATCCCTTCTTGTTGAGATGTTTTTCAAGAAATTGTGGAATGTTCTTTATCAAACTACTATCCCACTGACATTTTACTGACTAAATGATTTCTACATAAATAGGCAGTCTGTAAAAAGGCCTACTAATTTGGCCAGGTTTATGCCTTTCTGGTATAGAAAATTTCTGGTATAGAATACTGTTTCAGACATTTCTCTATATCTCAGCCATTCATTCCATGGTAGACCTGCCCATGTGCATCACTTTTTAATTTTGCACAAATTAGGACTGCCAAAACATTATTTTTAGCATGTTCATAGACACGTATTTTTTTTCAACCTGGCGTTCAAACCCAACCATTTATTTGCCATCAACCAAAAATTAACATTGGAATCTTGTTATGCCATCTCCATAGATTTTCCTTGGTCAGTTTTTAGTTTTAGCTGTGGCTTTAGCAATTCACCCAAGATTGGGGAGTAGTCAAATTTAGCAGGGCTAGACTGCCATCTAGAGACCACAATTTGATTTCCAACATCCTGGTCCTCAGTGAGCTTGCTCTTTAACAAAAAGTAGCTATCTGCCAAATAAAGAAGCTTGAGTTTTGCTTCGGCAAGGTGGGAAACACCCACTGAATCTAGAAAGAAGAGATTCAAGAGCAAGGAGCTTGAGGTGATCCAGTTCTGAAAGTCTTCCAGTTACTGAAGATTAGGTGACCACAGGAGATATGAATGACAATGAGCCCCCTGGTGCAAGAAATGAGTCTTCTTTAACTTGCTGTTAATAAACAGTCCCATTTGCTCCACTCCAGGCCAGTTAGGATTTTCCAACTTGTAATACGAGCCAGAAAGGAAGGAGTCCTCTACAAGACAGTGAAAGTGCAAAAGTCTTTCATTTATGTGAGAATCCAATCTCCATAATCCTCATAAAACTCAAACCTGCCTTCCATTTTTCTGCCTGAGCACTAAGTTTCTATGTCCTGGGCACATTTGATACCATCTTTTTGCTATTGTGTCTTAGAAGAAGCAATAGTCTCTAAGTTTATAGAATTTAGATCTGAAGATCACATTATGCTTAGTGTTTCCATGGAAAATGCATAGTTGGAAAATCCCTCCCTCATTCTTTTCCCCCAAAGCTGTCCTACAGGGCTGTGTGCTAAGACCATCTGTTCCATCAGATAGTCCTTTGATGGATGTGAAGAGGCTGGCTGGAGGGGTACAGAGCTGGGACTGAAGTGGCTGGGAATTAATTAACTGCGTATCCATTTGGTAACTGTGCCCAGAAGTTTAGCTACGGGAATGTTTTATAAATCAAAAATAACAACTATTATCGTTAACCTCAAAATCATAGGCCACAAGAGTTCCTACTTTGCTGATGCTAATTAAATGGTCGAGTCTGTCCAACAGAATGTCATCCAGGAGTCTTTCAATTCATGATGAGAGAGACAAAAAAATGTATACTGTCTTGAAAAAATTTTATAAATATAGGATGAAGTGCACCATATCCATCCAAAGTTCCAGTGATGTCATTTTTGTCTAGACCTCACATGTTTTAGGAATTTTTAAAGCCCTAAATTACTTTTGTTGGAGGTATTAAATAGGGTCTGGAAACAGACACTTTGATATAGTATGGTATAAAAAATGAGTTTTCAAGTCCAAGCAACTGAGCTTTGGATCTCTGCTCTTTCACTCATCAGAGACCCTGGACAAGCTTCACTTTTCTTATCATCTATAGAAACTGGGGACATAAAAAGTTATTGTAAGCATTAAACAGAGTAATGTATTTGAAAGCACCCTGCACACGATAAGTGCTTAATAAACACTTGTATGATTTCTTTAAAGTCTTGAATTTATTTTCCTTACTCTAGTGGTTCTAGAGCTGGAAACACAATGTTGATAATAACACTGGTCTAAGAGTTTTGCTTCATCCCTAGAACGGGATGCATCTCTAAAGCAATGCTGCTTAAGTTTGAATGTGCGTGTGAATCACTGGGGATTTTGTTAAAATTCAATAGACCTGATTCAGTAGGTCTGGAGTGAGACCTGATAGTCTGCATTTCTAACAAGCTCCCTGGAGATCCTGCTGGTGTGGGGATCAAATTTGAGTAGCAAGACTCTAAACTACAACTTGGCAAATTATTTACTGCCCATGGGTGAACCTCATGTGTTTATGAATAAAGTTTTATTAGAACACACTCACACATATTCATTTACATAACGTCTGAGGCTATTTTCCTGCTGCAATGGCTGAATTTACTATCTGGCCCCTATAGTTCACTGACCCCTGCTCTAAACCACTCTCTTTCTTTCTCCACACATATAAGCTAAGTTAATCATCGGCAGAAGCCTATGGAGGGCTGGGGGAGGTATGAGAGGGCAGAAGAGATGGAGAGTAGCTACCTGTATTATCCTCCTATTGCTGCTATTACAAATTGCCACAGAACTAATGGCTTACAACAACACATACTTATTGTCTTATAGCCCTGTAGGTTAGAAGTCTGACAAGGGGCCTCTCTGGGCTAAAAATCAAGACATCAGCACAGCTGCATTCCTTTTGGAGGTTCTAGGGGAGAATCCATTTCCCTGCCTTTCCAGCTCCTGGAGTCCTCTGGCATTCCTTGGCTCAAGGCCCTTTCCTCCATCTTAAAGCCAGCAATATTGTGTCTCTCTGACTTCTCTGCTGTCATCACATCTCTCTCTGATCACAGCTGGGAGAAGTCCTCCGCTTTCAAGAACCCATGTGATCACATTAGGCCCAACCAGACCCAGATAATCCAGCAGCTAAACCTCCCCATCTCAAGGTTCTTAACTGAATCACATTTCCAGTGAGGTAACATTCAAAGATTCCAGGGATTAGGGTATGGACGTCTTTGGAGTCTCTGCCTACCATACTACCTCAAAGCACATTCTTCAAAAGGACAATTTTCCAATAATTTCCTTACAGCATTATGTTATCATGGTTGTCTTTGCGTTATGATGGAAAGATGTCTGGTGAAGCCATATGACAGAAAATACAGAGATGGTAGTCAAAGGATTTCTCTTTTATCTGCTTCTTTTCCCAACAAACAAGGTATACAGGCTCACTACCCAAGACTAGCTTGTATATCTGCACAGGTAATATACTGCATGATTTCAGAGGATTCTCTGAAGTTGCTCAGTGCACAAACCTCACAAGCATACATGGCAGCCCTGTCCTCCATATCCTAGCTGCCTGCCCCTGAGATCAGAATTTGTCTACACTTCTAGCTATTGATCATGATTAAGCTGAATTCTTTGGAAATATTTTCTTTAGTTCACACTATAAGTAAAATAGTTTGCCTACATTAATGTGGTAAAATTAATCACTCTGATGAATTAAAATCAATCTAAAAAAGTGTAGGAAAACATAACGTAATCGCTATGGAGTAAGACCACTTGAGTAGCAAGAAGCTTAAAAATAAACTCTAGTCATTCAAACTTGTGCCCAAATACAGTGTCATTTCCACAAGAACCCAAGACTGCAAGAGGGAGGGGGCATGTGAGCCCATGGCACTGGAACAAGAACGCAGGGAATGCAATAAACAGAAAGGAAGGGAGCTCTCACAGGAATATTTTTCCATTGCAGTTCAGGCCCAATGAGGAAGGTTTCATATATGAATCACTGACAACTGCCTGCTAGGCTATTATGCTTAATCCTTCACAGTTTGAGTATGCCATGGTACTCCATAAAAAAAAGCTTATTGCATAGGCCATTCTCACTCTTCTAAGCCCATTCTTCTCAACAATGCCAGAGATCTAATAACAGGTAAGTGACCAAGAAAATATATGTGACCCAACCATTGTGTAACATTTCATTTTGCTGAAGGTCAAGACAAATTATCATGAAATCCTTAGAGATAATGTTACATGGTTCCTGGGGACAAAAGGTTTCCTTTCAGAGAAGCTTCTTAGAAGCAGAGGGTGCTGTGTTTCAATCCTCAGCTAACTTTTAGTTAATGACTCTTGCCTTTTCCCCTACCAGCTCTGCTTATTAAAAGGAGAATGCAGTCTGGAGTGTGTGCTGTCAGAATGAACAGCAGGGTCAGTCACTAATCCCAAATTGTATGCCCCCAGGATGCCTGCTACAGAGTAAGGAAATGCTTATGTTTGATTAACCTTCCAGGTAGAGAAAGGGAGGCAGCCAGGGGTCCGCAGCTACATGACATGGTATAATAGTAGTTTTAAAATATGGCATTCCCAGGGGGATGCAAGAAAAGTCACAGCAGAAGGTGCTGACTTAGTGTAACAAATGAAATTATGTCTATATAATAGTCAGTGAGCCTTTGGGGGAACAACATCACCAAACTGGGCATTCATTTTCTTCAAAATATTTGTGACAATACGATAGTCCCTTATGTCTGTCTATATGGTGCTTTATGGAGTGCATAATGCTTCAAGGGCACCACCTCATTTGATCTTCACCACTGTCCTTTGTGTCAAAGGGCTAGAATTGAAGAGCACTTTCCTAGTTAAAAAAAAAAAAATCCCCATTAGCTGTCAATGCACTGTCTTCTTGCCCTGGCATTTTCTTTAACACTTTCTTTAAGTACAAACAATGAAGAGTGAAGAAACACCACTGGGTGGGGAAGGGGGATGTTGGGGCAGTTAGGGGATAAGATAAAACCATGCAGGAAAGACATCCCCTGAAAACATGGGTCAAAGAAAGCAGAAGGTCACTTCTATTTCTGCGGTTCCATGTACAATAAGAAAAAAGAAATCTACCAGTGTTAGGGAAATGGTTTAATCCTCTTGTTAAATGTAACATTATTTAGCTGTTCAGTTGAAAGCTGAAATTTGACATTTTGGTGAATATGAGGCCCAGGCCAATAGCTATGCTCAGTATGCTAAGAAGAAAGGACAATGGATTAATCACAGGCAGCTCTTTCATCTTTCAAAAAGTGTGTTTTTGTATTTATTGCCACTTAGCCATTGACTCCATTTCCATACAAAATCCTATTTGTCCTGCAAGACCCAGTTCATATAGCATATTCACCATGAGGTCTTCCCAGGCAGCATTGTCTGTTCTGTCTGTTCTAGTGTGCCAGTTATAGGATTACCATGTTATAAGCCATGGACAGCATGTGTTTTACATGCTCTCTTTCCTACTAGACAATGAGTTCCAAGTGGGAAGGGATAGTAAAACACCTAAAACTTTTGTAGATATTCACATTTGCAGATTAAATGAATGAATAAAATAAAGAAACCACGAGTCACTATAAAATAATCAAATCCAGTGATGCTAGGTTTGATCAAATGCATGTTGGGAAACTCATTAAATATATATTTATTTTGGGAACTTTTAAAATACAATTGTTCCTGACTCTTTAACCCAAGAGTTGTCATCATTAGCTTGATTTGATCAATTTACCACAGACCTGATGTAGATGATTAGGTAATGCATATTTTTATAATTGTTTTCTCCAGCAATCTGTGCCTGATTTATAAAATATAACTTCTTCATTCTAAGCAAAATCTGATGAAAGCAATGGTGGCTTAAAAGCCTTGTATTCCACAGGTTAATACCAACAAAGGGTATATCCCAGTAATTCCTTTTCTACTCTAGAGTCAAAGGCACCGTGAGTCTTTCACAACTGGGCTCATTAAGTCAATGAGGCTCTGAATTCTCCCCCCACTTACCAGCAATGTCTTACCTCCATGAAAACAGATGAAAATCTACTCTTTTTCCTTGTTTACTCAGCTCAGGCACACACTGCTTAAAGCCACTCTTAGAGAAAAAAATTAAGAATGCACCTTGTTGGTGCTGGATTTAATTTTCCCAGCCTAATGAAAAATATGTCTGTGATTACAAACTAAACCTTCATGCAAAAACGCAGCAAGAATCAGTCTTCTTTTAGGAGGCAAATTCCTTTGTGGGAGAACCTTAGTTTAATAAATATGCCCAAGTAGACTTCATTCTAGACAGAAAGCAACCATGATAAGAAATAGTAGTGGGCACTTTTGTTTGAGTTGAGGTTGTAATTTCAAACAGAAACATGGCAGCGAATTCCTTAGAAAGGAGAACTTGCTGGAATCTTAACTTTTCAGTCATCAAAGGGCATCTGGACATTTGTCTTTATCTCTAATTTTCTGCTCTGCTATTTGTTACCCTGATAACAGTGTGTTTTATGGCTGCTCTCCATTAGTCAGTGCTATAGTTTTATGAGCCATGCAGAGAAAGTGAAGGAGGCGCTCAGCCTCCTTCAGAGTGTTATTTTGCTGTTGTTCGTTTTCAAAGGAATTCTGACTATCACCTTTGTTCAGTCAAAGTGGGAAGGGGAGTGTTTTATTATTGGGCAACCCCAAACTGTAGCAGTTGCTTGGACCCAAACCATGTCTTAAATTTGAAAAAGATGATAAAAAAGCAGTCTTAGCTATCTAAATAACTATGAAACCTTCATGACTTATTTCTCAAAAGAAAGAAAAGAAAGGGGAAGAAATAAGCACATGGCAGAGTATTGTTCCTTTCCTTTTTTTAAAAAAAAGAGGCCTTGAAATATGTTTTAAAATATTTTATGAGGTCACACTAAAAAAAGAGTAATTGGAAGAAAAATTCTGCTTGTCTAAGCGAAGAGCACATTTGTAGCGGTAGGGTAAATGTTTTATCGATTGAGAAGCTGGGAAACTCAAGTCATTACTCACCATGGGCTAAAGAATAATTGCTAATGCTCTGGCGGAAAGATTAAAAACAGTTTCTGGAAGTATTTCTTACAATGATCAATGGTGTATCATCCCAGGCCATTGGATCTTCAATAACATTTTTCCCTTTTGGGATACAATCAATTTTTATAATATGATTCATTTGCCAGTGGGCATGCTTTCTTCATACGATGAAAAGGCACTTATGCATCTTATATTGTTGAAAAGTAATCTTATACAGCCAAAGATCAGGCTGCGGTATAGAAGACTCACTTGAATCTATCTCTATTTTAAATGGGTTTGGGAAATCATCTGGGGTGGGGAGCGGGGGTTGGGGAGACAGTTGCTAGCTTCTTTGTTATTGTTTTGTTAACCCTTTAAGAATGCATTTAGCACACTCTGACAGCAGTCATAATCATCATAGCACAAGGGTAGTGATGGAGGAGGGTGCTATTTTAGATGTGAACATATGCCACAGTAAGCTTGACTCATTTGCAACACTAATTACCATGGCAGCACTCTCAGGTCAAGGGTTGCCTTACAGCTGTCTACTGGCTGCACACATCTGACAAGGTCTTCAGCATCCTGTGGCAAAGCTCAACTTTGGTCCACTGCTGCTGAATCCATCAATTCATCTCTGCTTTAATAAGTAACAGCTTTAGTCATGAGAGGATGTGCTCATTCCAAAATTTCTCCCTGGAGAGAAGGCATTGAAGGCTCGCACACAGTGACCTCTCAGGATCTATTTTGACATTGGACTTGGCCCCATCACCAGGGTCTCCCCTGGTCTCCCCTCAAATGAAGAGGCCAAAAAAATAATAATAAATAAAATAATAATAATAATAATAATAATAATAATAATAATAGAGTCAAGCTTAGGAAGTGGTCAAATGTTCTACTAAAGGGTAGCATGCACCCGCAACCTGGAATTTTGTTTGAATCTGGGAACAATGGCTTTTATTAAATTACATAAAGGTTAATCCTCCTTCTGCTTATGGCAGAGTCTCCTCACTCAACACCCTGGCTCTGCACCCAAGAAACTGTACATCCAAAATTAAAACAAATTTTGTTTAATTTAATTAAAAAACTAAAATAAAATTTTGAAAATATGGTTTAGATTACCTATATTTTAAGTATCTCCTTGTTTGATGGTGAGACTATTTATACCCAACCTGTTCCTGACCTAAAAAAATTTGTTTTCATGTGAATAGTTAGTATTGTATAGATAGTATTTTTCATTTTTATGTAACTCTATTGTATATATTTGGTGAACAAAGTCATTAGTTTTCCTATCTCTTTTTTCTTCTTTTCAAAGAGAAAATTTTTCTTATTTAAAAAAATTAATGTTTATTCATTTTGAGAGAGAGAGAGAGAAACAGAGTGTGAGCAGGAGAGGTGAAGAGAGAGAGACAAACACAAAATCCGAAGCAGGCTTCAGGCTTTGAGCTGTCAGCACACAGCCCAACGTGGGGCTCGAACTCATGAATCACGAGATCATAACCTGAGCCAAAGTTGGAAGCTCAACCAAGTGAGCCACCCAGGCACCCCTAAAAACTTCCTTGATATTAAGAAAAACAAAAATTAAGAGAAAAATAGCATATCTAAAATGATTTAGAGATTTTACTGAATAAAAAAAAAAGCTCTTGTATTCCTTAATAATGTCAATTCAAGATTAGTCTTCTGAAAGGAAATCAACCTTCTCATCACCATGAAAGTTAAATTGAGCACTTACTTCTTGCAAGGCACTAAGTAAATGCTAAATATATATATTTATAACAAACATTCTATGAGGTAGACTAGTATTATTATCTACATTTTGTACAAAAGAGGAAATCGAGACCTAAAGAGGCTAAGTAACACTAATCATGGCTATATAGGTGGGTCATGGTAGAGGGGCTAAGAATACAACCAGTTCTACTTTGAAGGCAGGGCTCTTAGCTACCTTACTATGTTTCATCATCATAAATCTTATTAGCCCCCAATTTCTTAAGAGTATGGGTAAAATCATGTGAGTTGATTTATACATCTAAATCTAGAACTCAAGACCTTCCATAACCTACTCCCAGTGAACCACCATTCCAGTGTTACCTTTGGTGACTAATACCCTGTGAATCTTATATTCCTGCCAAAATGCGCTTTTTGCTATTATGTCTACTAATGCCTATTATCTTTCCTCCTACTCAGCTTTACTTACGCTATTGCAAACATCCCCAGTTGACCTTGTCAGAAGTTTTTTGTCACCATTACTAACTTCTACTTCTCTTGTTTTGTACTACCCTCAGAGTAATTTGTGTTTCCTTATATTACAGTCACTTACATGTGTCATATATTTTATTGTATACTTGCATCCTTCTTGGTGCAGCACCATGCAAGGTTCACAATAAGTTCTGAATTAAAGTTTGCTGAATGAATGAATAAAAAGTATATATCGTAACATCAGTTCATGGAATAACTGATTCCTGATGGGAAAAGTCCATTTTAAACAATTTCTAGATGTGCCATGGATGTGATTACTCATCTAGAAATAGTACGGAAAGCTCATTTTAAGCTATTTCTAGGTATGCAGATCATTTCTATAACAAAATTTTAGATTTTTTAACCTAGTTGAGTTTTAATCCAACCTTGGTCTTTGGGTAGTTGTGTCAGTTTGCTAAGGCTGCCATAACAAAATATGCAGCCTACATGGCTTACGTAATAAGAGAAATTTATTTTCTCATATTTTGGAGGATAGAAGTCCAAGATCTTCTGAGGCCTCTCTACTTGGCTTGCAGATGGCTGTCTTCATGCTGTAACCTCACAGGGTTTTTTCTCTATGCATGCACATTCCTGGTGTTATCTTGTGTATCCAAATCTCCTCTTTTTATAAGGTCACCAGTCAGATTGGATCAGGGTGCAATAACAGTCTCATTTTAACTTAATTACCTCTTCAGAGGCCTGATCTTCAAATACAGTCACATTCTGAGGTGTGGGGGGGTCAGGGATTCAACATATGAAATTTGGGGAGAAACAATTTGGCCCATAGCATATAGCTTTTGGAAACAGATAGAAGGCACTATATTAGGATGACAGCATTAATAAGTAAAAAATGGTTACTTCTCAGAGTGGCTGACATCCTAAACATACAAACACTTTATAATTTCTGGTCTTATAATGCAGCCTTAGCCTTAAAGAGTGGGCCATTTTGTTTGATGGTGAATCTGTCAGCAAATTTAAAATGCCTGAATTATACAATTTATAGTGAACAAAGTGAAAACCCAAGGCAATTTCAATTATAGGGCAATTCATCAACTATAAGGAAGAGTCTCAGAACACAGATTGAATTATGGTGAGCAGGGTAGTGTATGCAAAATTCTTCCTCCAATATAAACTTAGGAGGGTCTCTGCAGAATGGTATAACAAAGCATGGCTATTTCCATAATTGCATTTGCTCCAGCTCTTGGGTCAGCACACTTTCGATGCTCCAACGAAGTAGAAAAGAGCTCATAGATTTTCAAGGCTGCAACTCAAGCCAGAGGTATGCTGTTAACAGTTCAAGACAGGAGAAAATTGTAATATATGGCCTCCAAATTTATACTCTTCCTGACCCAGGTAATGAAACATGAACCACACATCCAGCGTTTGATAAAGTAGTGCTCACTTGGGCGGTGAGGGACTGCAGGTAGATATTTATTTCTTTGGCTGCCATCCTAACTTGTCCTTGACTGGCAAGGCTTTCACATTAACCCTTTTCTCAGAGGATTCTGAGGAAGTTGGCTCCTGGAGATGAAATCTTACTACATTTACCACCCATCCTTCAGGTTTCCATTTGCTTATAATTATCTCAGTGCTGTGTTCCTGTATATTATTGCTGCTGTTACACTGATACCGTCTTGTTGAGTGATTAAAAATAGCCCAATGAAGAAGGGGAAACAATTTTTGCAATATATTCAGTCAGCCTCCAGTAAGTAAAAAGTAGGCTGTCAGAATTTCCCATCTCATAGATGCGCCTGACCCTCTGGTTGACCCTAGACTAAGCCACTATTCCACTTTCACATTACATGATAACATGGAAAATTCACTGACCCAGTTTTTGAGAATTAAGAGAACGATGACTGCAAAGTGATATAAAATGGAAAGCTTTAGAAACACTAAATAACCATGACCATGATTAATGGAGTATGGCAATAAAATATTACTTACTGGACCAGAAGAAAGAAATTATGGTGGGTGAAGGCGGTGAGAAGAGGAGAAAAAGGAGAGGAAAGAGCAAAGGAGAGTCTGAGGATGGATATTGGCAGTGCTTTTCCAGTTCCTCTTGATACAGATGGACTGAATCAAGCATAAAAATATTCCCGTAGCATGAGCTTTAAAGTGAAACATAAGACTTAACTCCAGGGAAGAATGAGTGTGTGTGTGTGTGTGTGTGTGTGTGTGTGTGTGTTAAAAGTGGGATGAAGGAAGGTGTAAATTTTGGACTCAATATCTAAAGGAGTGAAACTTAAAGGAGGGGCTCCACACTGGGCATCTTTGGGGGAATAATGAATGAGGCCTGACACTCACCTCTTCATGGAAGGGGGCACTGGTCCAGAAACAGAAAGAATGAAAACCAATGAAAGTCCAATGAATGAAGGAGTAGTTTGGTCTTCTAGGAGAAAAAGGTTACAACTTTGTTTTTTAGGTTTTGTTTTTTATTTTTTTTATTTGTTAATGTTTACTTATTTTTGATATAGAGAGAGACAGAGACAGAGTACAAGTGGGGGAGGGGCAGAAATAGAGGGAGACAAAGAATCTGTCTCCAGGCTCCAGGATCTGAGCTGTGGGGCTCAGACTCATGAGCTGTGAGATCATGACCTGAGCTGAAGCCGGATGCTTAACCAACTGACCCACCCATATGCCCCAAAGGGTTATAACTTTGTCAAGTCCAGGGTACCTGATGGCTCAGTTGGTTGAGTGTCCAGCTCTCGATTTCTCCTGACAACACAGATTCTGCTTGGGATTCTCTCTCTCCTTCTCTCTGCCCCTTCCCTGCTAATTCATTCTCTCTCTCTCTTTCTCTCTCTCTCTCTCAAAATAAATAAATAAATAAATAAGCATAAAAAAATTTAAAACAAATTTTTTTTTGGAAAGCCCAGTGGCTCGGCCTCCGGGGAGGCTGCTTGCCCAGGGGCTGGAGGGTTTGTCTTCAAGAAATTGCACATGGGAGCACACAGCCCTAACTGGGCTGGCACAGAGGCAGCAGAGCTATGGCTGCAGCTGGACATCACCTCAGCATCTCGGCAACTAGGAGAACAAAAGACCATGGAAGGTGAGGGCAGATTCCAGGCTCACTGTCTGTCTCCTGCCACAAAAGCTAAAGGGAGGGCTTGGGGGACTCCCACCAAATGAGAAAAGGGTTATGCCTGGTAGTATGGGCCTTGTCACCATCAGTTCCCCCTGGCTCTACCATTAAAGTTATGCTAGAATTCACTAACACAGGGCTGATCAAGAGATATGATATCACATAACGTTAATTGAACATGGAAGCACAAACTCAGGGCTAAGTTTAGTGACTAACCAATGTATGCATTTAAGTCTGTTATATAACTTCTCTGATCCTCAGGTTATTCATAGCAATGGGGATGATAATAATTGCCTCATAGAAGTTTTGAAATTATATAACTGAAAGCCTAATACAAATATTTGTTGAGCACCTGTTTATGTGCCTGGAACTGATTATGAATTGCAGATTCAACCATACAAAAAGAAGGCAAAGCCTTGGCCCTAATGAGGTTCAGAAGCTTATCCTGGAGTAAGGGCATATGCTATTTAGTGCTCAACAATACTTAATTGCTTATTCCCCCTCACAGTTAGGTTGGGGCTTTGGGACTGGGTTCCGGCAACGGAATGTAGGAGGATGCAATGTGAGGCACTTCTAGGCTTGGCTCTCAGAAAATATCCTGCAGAGGGCATCTGGATGGCTTAGTCAGTTGAGCATCCGACTTCAGCTCAGGTCATGATCTCATGACTCGTGAGTTCAAGTCCCACATCGGGCTCTCTGCTGTCAGTGCGGAGCCCCCTTCGGATCCTCTGTCCCCCCACCCCTGCCTATACCCAGCTCATGATCTGTCTCAAAAATGAATAAACATAAAAAAAAAAGAAAACATCTTGCATAACCATGCAGCCCTTCCTTTTGTTCCACTATGATTGTGGAAGCCATGTGTTGTAAAACTACAGATACATATGTGCTACCTGATCTGCACCTAACTGTGGTGGGAGCCAAAACTAAACTTTATCATGTTGAGCCACTGAGTTTTTAGACTTTGTCAGCCACCATAGCCTACCTTAGCCTATCTCTCTAGAGAACCTGAGGCCAGCCTGTCTGGCCTGCCCTATGAGCAAGCTTGGAAGTAGATCCTCCTCCAGTGGAGTCTTGAGACTACTGTAGCCCTGGCTGACACCTTGGGAGACCCTGAGCTAGAGGTACTCAGCCAAGCTGTGTGCAGATTCCTGACCCACAAGAATTGAGATAATAAATATTTTACTCTTCTAAGTTTCTAAGTTTGGGGGTCATTGTTACACAGCAATAGAACACCAATACAGTGCTCCATTTGGCAGCACATATACTAAAATTGGAATGATACAGAGAAGATTAGCATGGCCCCTGCACAAGGATAACATGCAAATTCGTGAAGCATTCCATATTGAAAAAAAATAAATACAAATACACCTGTCCATCAATAGGTTAGTGGATAACCAAACTGGTATATCCATTCACTGAAATGCAACTCAGCAATAAAAAAGAATTAACTGTTGAACTACAACATGGATGAGTCCCCAAATAATATTTAGATAATTAGAAGCCAGACAAAAGAGTACATACTGTAAGATTCAATTGATGTAAAATCTAGAAAATGCAAACTAATCTAGTGTGGAAGAAAACAGATCAGTGACTACCTGGGATTGGGGTGAGTGGGACAAGAATGAGTGGAAGCACACAAAAAGATGACAAAGAAGCATGAGGAAACTTTAGAAAGTGATAGCTATGTTCACCCATCTTGATTGTGGTGATGGCTTCACAGGTGTAAACACGCCAAAACTTAAAATATTTGTTGTTTATTGCATGCTAATTATAACTCAGTAAAGCTGCATACCTGTGTCCAGCCGTACAACTCTAAAATCATTGATTTTGTTTGAAGAAGTGATTTTTGTTTCAGCACCTTGATCCAATGGTGCACTCTTCCCCTAACCTTGCATTTGCACAAACCAGCACCCTCATAATCTTGTGTGTGTGTCTCCCTGTTAAAGAGGCACCCTCAAATATACCTACTTTCTTTCAAAGTAATGACCAGTTAAAAGTGATTGTCAATTCCCTGGTCCCAGGTTTGTGGGCATTTCACTTACTCTATGGCGTTGACCTTCCCCTTCACAATCCTACCCCCAAAGCAAAACTAGAGGCTCCCAAGCTTACGCATTCCCAACAGCCAAGGAAGCTTGTCAGAGTGAACAGATGAGAGTTTGCTCAACCAAGTTTATTAACAATGTAAAGAATAATCAAGCAAGACTGCATTCTGTACATTGTAGGGACTGCAGGGAAAAAAACAAAACTCTCAGAAACCTTAGCCCACAGAGCTCTAAATCAGGCACCATGTGCACCTTTTCAGACCTCTTTAATATGGCTTGTTGGTTGTTTTGCTTTCTGATATGAACAGCTGTGTTTATTTCTAATATTCCCCCATTCATTTCTTTAACTACCCACACCTTTGCCAGCTATCTGAAGAGTCACCATAACAGAAAGCATACATGATGCAGGCATGAAATATAAAAGTAGCTAAAATTTTGGTATGACTTTAACCTTCCAAAGTACATATTCAAGCACTTGAAACCTTTAGTGGCTGACTAAGCTTCTAGAAGCCATAACTTAGATACCCAATGCATTTTATAATGAATGAATTAGTGGATCATTTGATTTCAGCAGAGCTGAACACCATTCAATGGTTTTAATTATGTCCTGATTAAAGAAATTACATTTATTATTTGTAGAATTTGCCAAGGAAATGGTGCCAAATAACATTACACACACACACACACACACACACACACACACACACACAAATAAACACACATATTATAGACACGGCAGTTTACAAATCCTTACTTTATACTTTTTATGATGAAAATCCTATTACAAGGTTGTCAACAAACCCTGTTATATCTCACTCCTTGAAAAAGACTTGCTGGAAGTCCCTTGAATATTTTGAGATGCCCAGGATTTCTGGGTAACAGTATTACTTTCTGATACTCTCAAATTTTTTTCTCCCAGTTTGGAGATTGAGAACTGAAGTAGGGTATATCCAACTCATCAATGGCTTCCCCCTAACATCTCATTCTCTCCTGATATCTACCTTATTTGTTTACTTTTCTTTCCTTCCTCTAGCCATCTAACACCATAGCAACTGTCTTTAGCCCTTCAGGGCCCTCCTGGTTTTAAAAAGACTCAGAGAGGTCTGTGGCAGGCCACTGATGAAATGTACAACCCCATGCTGTTTTCTAGTATCGGTCTCATCTGAAAAACAGAATGAGTTTAAAGTAAGAGCCACATGGGAATTAAGGAATGAGGACTTGGTGAATCAGAGGGCAGAAGTCTACTAGATAAGAGGTGGGGCTCTGAAGTTTAAATCAACACAGATGAAAAGAGGAGAATCAGTTCCCAGGAAAGAAAAAATGAAGGGCTGCTGCTCTATACTTGGAAAATTATGAAAAGAAGTAAATGATGTCTGAATTCTAGCTCTATTACTGAAAGCTATATGACCTGTCTCAATTTCCTCATCTACCAAAAAAAAAAATCATAATATTTACCTTATAGTATCTACTGATGCCTCAAATCTGACATGTTGTAAATAAGATATAGAGCATAAATATTTTAGAATAGTTCCCAACACATAATAACTAGAAAATGATGCAGTTTTTCTGTAGTATTTTCCAAAGTTTGCAAAGAGGAAAACTTATTTTATGGGACATTATTTGGAATTATGTGAAAAATAGTTCTGTGGTCAAATTATAATATATGGAGTTAAATAATTTTAAATTGTTTTTATTAATTTGGGGTCTCTGAAAATAATTAATAGCCTAATATCTATTGGGGAGATATTATATTTAGCATATCCAAAATTTATTGAACCAAAGGACAATTTTGGCTACATTCTGTGGAACACTCATTGGCAGTGGTTAATTATCTAATGGAAGACAAAGAATTTACTTAGGATAAATTTCCAAATGAGAAAGTTTAGCTTTGACAAGTGTGTTCATTTCTAGAAAGACGCTAGTTTTAATTTTAGCTTTCATGCACTTTCTATTTTAATGTCTAATATTATCTTATTACATAGTTTTATTATTTAATAAATATGAGATAAATATTAGAGGCACCATAATCTTCCAATGCTCAGGACTTCTAAAAGGTCTTAATTTAGCCCAGCTCTTTGAGAAAAACTGGTCTAGTATAGTTTGAATATACTTCCATAGGATTAGTAAATAAGAGGACCTAGTAAATAAATAGTAAGTATCATTCATAGAAATTAGAGAACTCTGAGCAGTAATGGACTTTCATAATAAAGGGTCAATTCACCAAGAAAGCATAGCAACCCCAAATGTGTATATACCCAAAAAAGCTGGAAGGGAGGGCTCCCACCCCAGTGCACCCAAAGAGGAAATTTGCCTTATAATGAATCAAGCCTGGAGTCTCACCCATACTTGATTCAGATGATATTTAAATGAGATTTTTAGAATTGGAGTTGATATTGGCATTTGTTAAGGCTTTTGGGGCTATTAAATGCATTCTGCACATGAGAAGTACATGGATTTAGGGGAATCACAGGGAGGAACGTTATGGGTTGAGAACCCCCAAAATTCCTACATTGAAGTCCTAACCCACAGTGCCTCCGAATGTGGCTGTATTTAGAGATAGGGTCTTTAAACGGGTAATTAAAGTTAAATGAGGTCATTGGGATGGACCCTAATCCAATGTGACTTTACAATGATGCCTTTACAAGAAGAGGAGATTAAAACATCCAAAATCCATTCATAAATCAAGAAGAGAGGCCTCAAAAAGGAAAAAAAAAAACAAAAAACACCAATACCTTAATCTTGGCCTTTTAGCCTAGACAAGTGTGACAAAATACCCCTCTGTTGTTTGAGCCACTCAGTCTGTGGCTAGCAACTAGAAAACTAATATAAATCCAAAATACATGAAGTAAAACTGATAGAACTGAAAAGAGAAATAGAGTATCCACAGTTAGAGCTGGAGACGTCAACACACCTCTTTTAGTACTGGATAGAACTAGTCAACAGAAAACCAGTATGGATATAAGAATTGAATAATATTATCAACTTATATGTAATTGACATTTATACTCTAAATTGTCATTGTGCTTATAAATTGACATGTAAAAAATGCCACCAGACAATAGCAGAATACATGGGAATTCTTTTTAAGTACACATGGAGTATTCACCAAGATAGATCATACTATGTGTCACAAAACAAACATTAATACATTTCAAATGACTGAAATAATAAAAAAAAATGTGTTTTCTGATCATAATGGAATTAAATGAAATCAATAGCAGAAAGATAACAGAAAAGTCTCCATAATGGTGGTTAAACAATGCTTCTAAACAATCTATGAGTCAAAGAAGAAGTATCAAGGGAAATTTTAAAAAATGTTTTGAACTGAATAGAAATAAAAATACAATGCATAAAAGTTTTTTAGAATGAAGCTAAATCAATGTTTAGAAGATATTTTTAAATATCATTAAATACTTATATTACAAAAGAATAAAGATCTCCAATCAACAATATAAGCTTTTACCTTAAGAAAACAGACACAAAAAAGTAAATTAAATCCAAATCAAGTACAAGAAAGAAACAATAAAGTTAGCAACAGAAATTAATAAAATTAAAAACAAAAATAAAATATTAGAGAAAATCAATGAAACTAAAATCTTTTTTAAAAAATAATAAAATTGATAATCTTCTAGAAATACAGTCAAATTAAAAAGAGAGAAACACAAAATACCAGTAAAGGAATGATATAGGAGATGTCGCTATAGACCATAATGGCTTTAAAAGGATAATAAGTGAATACTAAAACAATTCTACACACGTAATTGAACAACTTAGGTGAATCAAATTCCTCAAAAACCGTGAGGGAACAAAACTCTCTGAAGATGAAGTTGATAAGAATCCTTAACTATTAAAGAATTTAAATTTGTAGTTTAAAATACCCTGGGGCGCCTGGGTGGCGCAGTCGGTTAAGCGTCCGACTTCAGCCAGGTCACGATCTCGCGGTCCGTGAGTTCGAGCCCCGCGTCAGGCTCTGGGCTGATGGCTCGGAGCCTGGAGCCTGTTTCCGGTTCTGTGTCTCCCTCTCTCTCTGCCCCTCCCCCGTTCATGCTCTGTCTCTCTCTGTCCCAAAAAAAAAAATAAATAAATAAAATAAATAAAATACCCAAAAAAGAAATCTGCAATCCCATATTATCCTACTAGGAGATCCTATTAAACATTTAAGAAGAATTAACACCCATTCTAAACAGTATCTTTCAGAAAATAGAAGAGCCAGAAAAACTTCCCAAATAATCTTTTTAAGTCCAGCATTATCCTGACACCTACACAGGACAAAACACTTCAAGAACAGAATTCTGTAGAACAATATCTCTCATTATCATAAATACAAAAACTTCTCAACCAAATATTACTAAATTACTAAATTGAATTCAGGAATACATCATACACACACACACACACACACACACACACACACACACACACACAGAATAATAATAGGCTATAATCAAGTAGGAGTTATCCCAGGAATGTAAAACTGGCTTAATATTTGAAAATCACTCAAGGTTGGGGCACCTGGGTGGCTCAGTGGGTTGAACGTCCGACTTCAGCTCAGGTCATGATCTCAGGGCTTGTGAATTTGAGCTCTGCAGCAGGCTCTGTACTGACAACTCAGAGCCTGGAGCCTGCTTTGGATTCTGTGTCTCCCTCTCTCTCTGCCCCTCCCCGGCACATACTCTGTCTCTGTCTCTGTCTCTGTCTCTCTCTCCCTCTCTCAAAAATAAATAAACGTTAAAATTTTTTTTTTAAATGAAAAAATCACTCAAGGTAATCCACCACATTAATATCCTATAAGAGTAAAATCCACATGATCCTATCAATAGATGTAGAAAAAAACATTTGACATAATTCAACATTCATTCTGGAGAAAAACTCTCAAGAAACTAGGAATACAAAAGGACTACAACTTCATAAAAGCCATCTATAAAAAACATACAGCCAAGATCACACTTAATGATCTTGTGAAAGATTTTGTGAAAGTGAAAGACTGCTTTCCCCGCAAGATTAGGAGGAAGGTGAAGATGTCCACTCAATACCCCTATTTAACATCATACTGGAAGGCTCTGCCATTGCAATAGGCAAAAAATATATTTAAAAGGTACACATATCAGAAAGAAAACATTAAAACTGTCCCTATTTGTAGATAGCATGATTATCTATGTAGAAAATCAAATAGAATCTACAAAAAAGACAAAACAAAACTAAACTAAAACTAAAGATGAGTTTAGTGATCATACACATAGTGAATACAGACGCAAAAATTTCTTTGTATTTCTATATACTGACAATATACAATTGGAAGCTGAAATTTTTTTTGGAAACTGAAATTTTAAAAATAGATATTTATAATGTCTCTAAAGAAAGAAATACATAGCTAGAAAACAAACAAAACATATTCAGTTCTTAGATGTGGCACCAAAAGCCATAAAGTGCTGATGAAAGAATTCAGAGCTCTAAATAAACGGTGACATACCATGTTCATGGATGGGAAACCTCAACATAATAAAGATTTTCATTTTACCCAAATTTATTTATATAGCTAAGGAACATAATCCCAATCAAAATCCCAGAAGGATTTGTATACATATAGACAAACTGATTCTAAAATTTATATACAGTGGTAAAGGAAGTAAAATAGCTAACCCAATTTTGAAAAAGAAAAGTTGGAGGAATCACATTATTCCATTTTATAAATTTCTATGAACCTACAGTAATCTGGGGTGCCTGGATGGCTCAGTTGGTTGAGCATCTGATTCTTGATTTCAGCTCAGGTCACAATCTCATAGTTGGTGAGATCAAGCCCCACATCAGGCTATGTGCTGACTGAAGAGCCTGCTTGGAATTCTCTCTCTTTCCCTCTCTCTCTCTCTCTCTCTCTGCTCCTCCCCTGCTCATGCTGCCTCTCTGCCTCGCTGTCTCCTCAAAACAAACAAACATTAAAAGAGAGAGAGAGAGAGAGAGAGAGAGAGAGAGAGAAACTACAGTAATCAGTGTAATATTAGCCAAAAGATAAATATATAGGTCATTGGAACAGAAGAGTGGAAAAACATACACAAAACAGCCATTTGATTTTAAACAGACATGCAAAAGCAATTCAATGGAGAAATAATAATCTTTTCAACAAATGGTATTAGAACAGTTGGACATCCACCTGCTAAACAAACAAATGAACAAACCTTGATCTAAACCTTATAATTTATATAAAATGTTAAACTCCTAAGGATCATAGATATGTTTAAAATTAAATTAAAACACTTAAAGCATAGGAGAAATTTTCATGACCTAGAAGTAGGCAAAGGGTTCTTAGATGCGGCAACAAAACATGATCTATAAAAGAAGAAATTGATAAACTGGATGTATACAAATTAAAAATTTATGCTCTATCAAAAACATTGTTATAGGAATGGAAAGATATAATATTCAAGGATACAATATTGCAGTTTACATACCTGAGAAAGGACTTGTATCTAGAATATGTAAAGAACTCTCAAACCTTAACAGTAAGGTAAAAAGCAACCCAAACTTAAGTATTCAAGTCTTGAACAGATAGAAAAGGGGCTATATGGATGAAAAATCAGTACATGAAAATATATTCATCATCATTAGCCATTAGAAAAATTGAAATTAAAACCAGAATGATGTATTCCTACATATCTATTGGAATGATAAAGTAATACTAATAATACCAAATACTGTCAGGGATGAGGAGCACCTGGAACTTTCATACATTGCTCTTGGTGATACAAAACGGTACACTCATTATGCAAAAAACAGTCTGGCATTTTTTCCTAAAATTAAATACATATTTATTATGTCACCCAGAGATTTTACTCTTGGGTATTCACTCATATTTTCCTAAAGCAGTGAACATAAAGGACTGAGCTGCTGAATATGGCAGGGCCAAAAATAGGAAGGGATGATAGTTTTGATATTCATAAACTGATGAACAAACAGAAGTTTGGCTAGGCTAACAACCTGCCCAGGGTCACATGGAGAGTAAATGGCAAAAGTATATTCAGATCTGAGTCATTTATTTTTTTTATCAATCAAATGGTTGATTGATCTTTATGACACAAACCAACATGTTTGACGACTCCATATTCAGTATATAATTAATTTTCTTTTCACTGAGCTATGCTTTTTGTTGTGACAGAAGCCAGTCTATCCAGAGAATTAAACTGTCATTTTCCACCTCTATGACTTCCCTTCCAGGTTTTGGCAGGAATGTGAATTTAAAGTGAACACATCATAAAGATACATGACCAAGTCATTGTGACCATGATGATCATTCCTTGGGACCGGTACTGATTCCGCAGCAGTTCTAAGTACAGATCATGAGAACAAATTTTGTACTTGGATCAGACACAGTGCCACCTACCTCAGCAGTCACAAAGGCAATAGGGATTTGAAGGATTTATCTCAATAATAAAACAGAAAACACTTCAGTTTCAGTTCATTAAACATCATTTCATATTGGTATAACAAGTTTTTAAAAGATTCCAGAGGTTATTTATATTTCTAGGATCGTCTTCAAATTCTTGTTTGAGTCATTTATTTTAAGCTCTGTGGCTTTTCCATCGTCGTATTTTAGAGAGATGGGAAGTTCTTTTGTTAGAGATCTTCTGTTGAGGTGTCAGAGCAGGAGGGACCACATTATGATTTTTGTGGGGCCTGGGCACTTTTGCCTTCATAGGCCCCTTCTTTCATAATAATATTAATTTCAAATCTTACTTTTGATATAACTTTAAGAATTTTAAGATTTTATTTTTTTAAGTAATCTTTAAACCTAATGTGGGGTCTGAACCCACAAGCCTGAGATCTAGAGTCCCAAGTTCTAACAACGGGGCCGGCCAGGTGCCCCAGCTTTGGATATAACCTTAAATATTTTAATTGTTTTCCTACTTTAGGCGAAATTTAATAGATTTTTCAGGGACCCTAAAATTTTAATTTTCTTTAAATTTTCATTTGAAGAAAATGAAACTTTTTCTTCAATTTCAAAGGTGTGTTTTCTCTCCTGATTTTGAAAGAAATTAAAAAATTTTTATGGTCCCCTAATGTGTTGAGGGTCATCAGCAATATGCCTATTGTGCCTAATGGATAAACTGTTCTTGCAAGCAATCCAAACATTGGGACAATCCTATACATTTCTTAGAGAGAGGGCATGATAGTGGTATTACAAAAATGATAATACTTCTGACTCCAGTCAGCTTAAATCAGATCTTCAGGGAAAGGGTTAACACATAGTTATCACATTGCTATAGGCAAATACATTTGAGTCTATGGATCTTGACATTTTCTTTTCAGGAAAACAAACTCATTCCCTTCATCCACACTCAAACACTATAAATTGCCAAGTGAGAATGAAAAGAGAACAAATAATGAAGGGAGCAGACCCTAGCTTTCTGGGAAGCTGTCAATCAATTATACAGCTTCCTTTCTCTGTTGCTGCAGCTATTGGACCAACTGAGCTCCCTGAGCTGTAGTAATCAGCAGTAGCTGGGTGGGCAGATCATTACTTGCATCCCCTACAGGGCAGAGCGAAACTGGTATTTTCCACTTGCAGACATCACTATTCTTTATCAAGACTATATCACCCCTCTAACTGGGAAATGTTACCATGAATCAACCTTTGGTCACACCTCTCAGATATCATATGAATGTATTTAATCTGCAGTTCTCTTTAGTCATTTTCTCTATTTCCCACTTGTGTGCCTTTATTCATGTGTTCTTTCTGCCTCAAATACTCTTTCCCCTCTTCCATTTATCAGCCTCCTAGCCAACCTTCAAGACCCAGGCTCCAAAGCCACCTATTCTTTGGCTGCTTTCCAGATCCTTGCTCTCAGAATTAATATTTCTTTTCTTTCTATATAAATTCTAGTTATCTCTGCCTCTACTATAAAACATGTATTGTAGTTAATCGTGTTGTATCCTTTCCAAAGTACACAAAGATCTTACCTTTCCTATTTTTCTATCTTCCATTCTGCCTGGAAAGTATTCAAAAGCAATTGTTGAATTTGGGGATTGATTTGAGGTTCTTTAGGTTCATCATTGCTATAATTCTTCCCATTTGACTCTTCCATATATCTTGATTTGAAAGATGCAAAATATGCAAGCCCTTGGGCATCTGAAGAGCTAATGCATGTTGCTGAGCACTTCAGACAATCCTCAATGAACTGTTATACTTCAAAGAATCTGTTAAGGATTCAGGATGAAATCGCTCGGTTAAGTCCCTATGTAGGGACTATCACATAGTTTATCAGGAACCACCAGTCCAGTGATACCTTAAAGCAGGATCCCAAGTTACCTTTGATCACAAAATCCTTAGTAGCTGCCACTGTGCTCAGGAAGAAATGCCTGTATCTCCCCAAGTCCAAGCCCTGGGAGTGTCTGCATGGACCCCACTTCCTACCTTCATCATTCCAACTTCCTTCAGCGTTATTAGTAAATAACTTACTAAAATATAATAGCTACCATTTCCCAAACACTGACTGTGTTTCGGGCACTATTTGGTTAACCATACATTGCGTCACTTTTCCTTAAAATATCTCATATTGCTATTACCATGTAATTAAAAAAAAAAATTCTAAATGGACCAAAACTCCTCAAGATGACTGGATATGTTCTGCACAATCCTATTGGTGGTCAGAAAATCACATCTCTTTCCTCTAGGAAGTCTATAGCATAAAGTGGAAGCAATTAGAGATGTGGTGAAATGAGGAGTTATCTCTTGAAGTGCCTGAAGCATCCTACCCTGGTGTTATGTCACGTGTCTCCTCACAAGTGCTTTGTACAATGTAGATGCCCAGGACATGTTGGGGCCACTGCTACTGTGTAATATTTATATGAACTCTTGAAAATCTTAAAAATAAAAGCCCAAGGAGAAGTAGTTATTTTAGCTCTACAAAAAGAGGCTTGAAGTTTAGAGGCAAGGAAGACTAGAAATGAAAGATACATTCAAAGGTTCATACCTAGAACTCACCAGCCTTATACTTCAGCATACCCAGAGGAGGCCTTAGATTCCTGAGTGCTTCTGCTGTACTTCTTACCCTTCCTTTCTAGTAAGATACAGGGGGAAAGAAGGGAGGCAATGCTAACTTTACAAGTATACATTTGAAATTGTTGGTATATAGCAGCAGAAGGCAATAAAACATATTTTTATGATATCACTAGATGTTTAGGACTTACTCCCTTTCTGAATATCTGTATCTGGGAGTGGATTAAGGGAATAATTGTGAGGACTCAGCCGTATCACATCAAGAGAATATAAGCAAGATAGCAAATGTCCTTTCTGTCCACCTAACACATGGGGGAAAGTTTCTGTGGCTCCCTTCTTGTCCTTCAAAGACTGTGCAAGACTTCTCCAGCACATGCATAGGTCTGTATCAAAGCCTGGGAAATTTCTCTTAAAAATGAGGCTTTATATAGCGGAAAAGGCCTAGAGTTGGGTTATCAAATACTTGAATTGAGACCTGATAGCGCTATTTAGGGTAGATTTTCAGAAGTCACATGAGATCCCAAATTTCTGTTTATCTGCAGAGCTAAGACCTCTGCAGAGCTAAGACCTCTAACACTTACAGTGCTGATACGAACCGACCCACAGTGCTGTGAAAATTCAATGGGATAATACATGAGGTGTATTTTGCAGCCTGTAAAAGGGCTATTCAATATTTACTTCTTATTTTTAATTATTTTTGAAACTGAAAATCTAAAAAACTAAGACAGTTGTATAAAAAGCTCACTAAAGGGGACAAGCATTCTCTTGGGAATTAGACATAAAACAATCCTTTTAAAATGTGCTTTTATTCTATGTGGACATTGATTTATCATAAATTATTCATTATGTCTCTGAGGCTTGTTTAATCAGACAGAGACAATCATAAAATGTGTAGGTCTAAGTGACTTTAGATATGTGCCCACAGATTCACAGATTATCTTTGTTGCCTGAAACAAAAATCCTGGCATGGGGCTGGGAGTACTGAACCAGCAGGATTTCTCTTTTCTTTTCTCTTCCTTTCCTATCTTTTTTCCCCTGGGAACTCTATGAATACCATTTTCTCATAGTATTCTGTTACCTTTTCTGGGCTTCTATAAGACTACATGGTTCCTACAGAATTAAACTTCAAAGGCAGCAATAAAGAAAAGTTTCATGCAGTTTTGCAAACATAAGGGGAAAAAATCATAGATCCTGTCATATTTGGAATCAGAATTAATTTTTCATAAACAAAGCATGATCCACGTAAAGTAGCCAACTTAGATGGCAAGAAAGATTTCCTCAGTGCTACTAAAGAAATCCCCAGTCTTCAGTAAGAGCATTTATAACCCTAAAAAAAAAGGAGTCTAGAATAACTAAAACCATTTAAAGCAGTAGAGAGAAGACAGCCCAATTTTTCTAAATTTCTGATTGCCAGGGGAAATGTTCAAAAAATAAATACTCATTATGACACCTAATTAAAACCACCACCACTGCCCCCCTCTCTTCATTGGCTAAGGGAGCCCCGTGTTGTGTGAAACAATGGCAAATTCCAGGAGAAGGTGCTTTCTGGTAAACTCCAAAGCCAAACAAGATAGTAAGCTATCATCACTCTTTGTTCTTTTGAAGGACTTATTAGGGATATAATGGAAAAAAACTGCTATAACAACAAAAAAAATTGATTTCCATTGGAAATAGGAATTTTGCCAGGCGACTATGCCATGACTAGCTTCCTCTCTTATATCCTGTCTCTGCCTACTAGGAAGCACTTGGAAACCTTGACCGAGCATCACCATTTCAAGTTTGTTTCATACTGACAGGAATAAAAATAATGCTTGCATATATGACATCCTAAAAATTGCTTTCAGAGCATCATTACCACAATGAGCATTTCGGAATGTTTTTTTTCCTGTCTTCTTTCCCAAACAGCTCATATAGAATATTTTCCCTCCTCACATCCTTTTAAGTAAAACATCAATTTAAGCCTAGCAAGACTCTAACTGGGGAGCATTTTGAATCCTTGGGTAGATATGGTGACAGTGTAACTAAGCTTGATGTGTGGGGGAAGGCTTCTATTGTTTTGCATTCTGAAATTCCAAAAGCAAGTCTAGCTTTGTATTTTTGCCAAATTGGAGGTGATGGAAACACTTCAGGGAGTGACCTGGGTTGCAAAGTGTGCTAGGGAAACAAGTTCCTTGACTGGTTATAAAGGAGTGAGATGCGTAAGGAGAAAAGATGCAAGGTAAACAGCAGCAGTGGCAGAGCCTATAGTTGTAACTTTAGTCCAGCACAAAAAAAGACATTAAATGGAAATATACATATTCATATTTAAAACCTATAAATGCAAACCAACGCTCCATGGCCCCAGTACTCAGATTCATCCATTAATCCCAAAAGTTCTGAGTTCTACTGATTGCCCTGGAGCAAGAATAGCACTGGCTCCATTTTCTCCCTTGTCTGATTGGTTTTGGAGCTGCTGTCAATAGCTCCTTTCCCCAAGAAGTTCCCTATGTCTCCATATATGTGTCTGCCATCTTGAGAAGTTAGGACTTAATGTGTTTACATGTACATGGCAATACAGAAATACAGACATAATTCCTAGTGGCAAGTTACAAGTGGAAATCCCTAAACTCCTTGCCTAATTTAATTTTGGATAGGATGTCAAATCTAAGGGGCAGGGCACAAGGGCAACCATTCTCTCATGAATATTCCAGGTATATAGTCTAGAACCCAAAGTCCTGGTTGGTTATTTGTATATTTTGGATACAAGTCTTTTATTGGATGTGTGTATTTGCAAACATTTTCTCCAATGTAGCTGCTTAATTTTTATTCTCTTAACAATGTTTTTTACAGAACAGAAGTCTTCTGTTTTAATGAAGTTCAACTCATCAGTTTTTCTTTCATGGGTAGTTCTTTGGTTATTGTATCTAGAGTCTCATAGCCTAGGTCACCTAGATTTTCTGTTGTGTAATCTTCTAGAAGTTTTGAAGTTTTGTGTTTTACATTTAGGTCTGTGATTCATTTTGAGAGATTTTTGTGAAAGATGGAAAGTGTATGTATAGATCCCTTGCTTTTTAATTTTTTTGTTGTTGTTTGGTTTGGTTGTTTGTTGTGTTTTTTACCTGTGGATGGCCAGCTGTTCCAGCACCATTTGTAGAAAACGCTATTGTTTCTTCATTGGATTGCATTTGTTGGTTCACCAAAGATTAGTTGACTATATTTGTGTGGTCTGTTTCTCAGCTCTGTTTCACTGCTCTATTTGCCTATTCTTTTGCCAATACCACACTGTTTTGATTACTGTAGATTTATATAAAGTTTTGAAGTCAATGTCAGTCCTCCAACTTTATTCTTCTTCAATATTATGTTGGCTATTCTGGGTCTTTTGCATTTCTTTATAAATTTCTCAATGAGGTTTTTTTTTTGTTAATATAAATCCAGGATACAACCTATAGAGTCTAAAGATTACTAAATCAACATTAAAGCATGTATATCCACTTTCACATTTAATAGAGTAAACATCATGGTGATCATTTAAAAATAAAAACAATTTGTTTGTCACAAATTCAAATGACCTTTTCAGACCCCCTATCTTATGAGCTATGTTGCTACAGGAAGAGGAAGTTCCTCTTCCTTGCTACTTGAAAGTGTCATTTGTCAGACCAGGGCAAAACGATCAGAAGTAATTTCCAATTGTCATACTATAGAATGTATAAAATTGTGAGCCCTGTTATGTTTCCTCCATTTTTCTTGAATGATATGGAAAATGGTACATTCCAAAGGCTAACAACTACTGGTAAAGATAGGACTTTATTTCTCCCACAGATTAGGCACAACGAAATTTGAGATACACCTTTCTCTAAAATTCAAAATCTTTTGGGTCTTCTTCATTTAATACCTTTGGCTTTTCAGGCAAAAATTCAAGGTATTTTTATTCACATTCATATTACATTCACAGCAATTTTGACAATTTGGGGTAACAAACATATTATATGGACTATAACAAACATATTATCTGTCTCAGGACTAGAAATGGGTTCAAATTCTTAGAAGAGTTAGTACATATAGCGGATTATCATTCATTGTTAACTCTCCAAAATCTTCCAATGGTTCTTAGAGCCTTCCTAGAGCTTACTTACATTCATAGAACTCCTCCCATTCCTTCTTTCAGAGGCTTTCTCCAGAGATCTTATCTCATTCTATAAACATCTTTGTGAGTGACTTTGCATTAACAGGCATGTTCCATATTTATTTAGCTGCCTCTCTTTCCTTCATACCTGTATCAACTCTGTTAAACTTTGTAGGGCAAGGATGAGTATGTCAACTTGACCCCATATAATGAGACATTAAAAGCAAATTTTCAACAAGGAATAGCGTAACAATCATTTACAAGAATGAATACCATCAGCATGTCTTCAGTAGGAATCCATGGTCATACCGTATGCATTGTCACATGGTAATATTAGTATTAGGCTTAAAAAAAAAAGAACCCACAGATCTTTACACACACACACACACACACACACACACACACACACACACGCTTAATGCAAAATCAGATGTTCTTCCCATGATATCAGCAAGGAACATACTTCATTGTCCATTCTTCTCCTCATTTTCTAAATAATATGAGTCCCACCCAATGGAAGTCCTGTTTTGGAGTGATTCATCTCTTTCAGTAACAGTACCATCACATCCACTTTGTTCCAGTTACAAGATGCAGTCGCCAGAATAATTTAATGCCCTCCTGCTAATTGCCAAGGCTAATAGAGGAACTGCTATAGCTCTTCAAATGCTTTTCATTTACATGTTGATTTCTCACTTTCCCACTTGGGAAAGGTGTGTTTGGCTCTAACTGCTTTTGATCTAATGGTTCTGTAGTCTGACCTACTTTCATTTTTCTTACTGCTGACATTTATTTTATTTTCTTTATTTAAGGGCAGAAAATAACAGAAAAGGTAATCAGCATGCATTTAGGTCATTGTAAGTGTCCCAGTTACATTTGCATTTTTCTGCTTAAAGTCTAATGCTGCCTTTGAATGATTTAAGATATTTGGACAAGGGGAAAAATAACACTTCCTTCCTATAAATCCAGAGTGAAAACAAAGAGAATACATAATCCACCTGCCTTGATTTGGGACTATGTAAATTACAACAGCTACAGCCATAGATTTTGCCTGGCTCCCAGACATCATCCCTTTAGGACCAATATCCAGGTAAGGCAGAGAGCCCCCTATTCCCTTACAGCACTAGAGGCTTTGAAGGACCCAGCAAACAGAGCCTACCTTTTTGATTACTGAGTTTCAAGGCAGAGTGTGATCTTTGTCCCATGTAGGAGAGGTGACATCCAACAGAGGAATCCCAGAGCTCTGTCTTACTCTCTCACTATAGGGAATAATACAAGAATCATGTATGCTTCAAGGATCATTTACATATTTCAAGAATCAGAATAAGGTTGGTATAGACCTACAAAATGATTAAGTAACAATGAGAACACTGCATCTAAAAGATAAAATTGTGCCACACTATTGGGGACAGACTGTTTGGGACAGACATTGGAGACAGACAGGAATCACAGTGATGAGTTTAGCAATAAAAGGGCTCCAGAGAGTGGTAGGAGCTCATCTAAACCTCCGGTTAGAGGGTCTTACATCAGTTTCTCAGTGATGGTTTTCTTTTACTCCTCAAGGATTCGGAGTGTAGCATTTCCCAAAGTGCCTTCTACTTTTTAATAGTTGCTCCTATGGTTTCTCTAGTCAAATTAGGTATGAGGAATTTTGGTTTACAGAAAGTTTATTTCTTTTGTTTTTAATTTACAACTTCTCTGACTTTTTAATTTGGAAATGTGTGTTGTGACTCTTCCAAAAGAGAGGAAAGGTATTAAATATATTATAAACCAATTGACCAAGGAATTCCCTTTATGGAATGATACTATTCTGTAATTGTTATTGAAATCACATGTGCATATAGTTACGAAATCAGATTTGCAGATCAAATGGTAATGACCATCACGGTCTCTGACCCCCCATTTCTGGCCACTATATTCCTACTCCAGTAGGAAACTTCATCTAGGCAAGTATGTTTTAAGACTTTCTGGATTTTTCTATCATACACTTACAAAATTATTTATTATCAACTTTTGAAATGAAATTTTGACCATCTGCATTGATGGACTGGGAATTTTAGTTAACTTGTACCATATGTCCATTCTCTCTCTACCCTCTTCTTAAAATAGTTATAAAATTAGTCACTTTAATCATGAGTTTTGTAACTTTATTTTTTAAGGTTATTTTTTAATAACTTTATTATTTTTATTTTGACAGAGATAGAGATAGTGCAAAGTGAGGGGCAGAGAGAGAAAGAGGCACAGAATCTCAAGCAGGTGCCACACTGTCAGCACAGAGCCCACTGTGGGGCTTGAACTCACAAAACCACGAGATCATGACCTGAGCCGAAACCAAGAGTTGGACGCTTAACTGAACCAGCCAGGCACCCTGAGTTTTATAACTTTAAATGAACACACACAAAAGCTGTTTCTTATGCCATCTACTTTTTTGTCCTTTTCATCTCAAAGTAGTTTTAGATTTACAGAAGAATTGTAAAGATAGTACAAAGAGATTCCATATGCCCTTACCTAGCTTCTCTCAATGTTAACACCTTATATAACCATGTTGCATTTATCAAAATAAAGAAACTAACATTGGTATAATACTAGTATACATCAGAGACATTATTTTTCTCTCAGTGTATTCTTTTCCTGTTCCATGACCCAGTCTTGAATACCACATTATATTTAATTGACTTGTCTCCAGACTTGCCTTCAGTCTATGAGAGTTTCTTAGTCTTGCTTGTCTTTCCATAACCCCCAAACTTTCAAAGAGTACTGGTCAGGTTTTTATCTGGTGTTTTATCATGATTGTACTGAAGTTATGGATCTGGAGGAAGAATACCACAGAGGTGTCCTTCTTTTCATCTCAGGGGTACATGATATCAACGTGACTTATCACTGGTTATATTAACTTTGATCACTTGGATCAGAGACCATTAGCAAAGTTTCTCCACTGTAAATTACCATTCTTCCCTTCCTGTGCACTATTCATTAGAATAGGTAAGTGCAGCCATACTCAAGGGTAGAAGAATTAAGCTCTAACTCCTGCAGCCATGAGTATCAAAGAGTTTATGGGTATATGTTAAAATCACAACAAAAGATAATAAGTTGTGGGGGAAGATACTTTGAGACTATGCAAATCTTGCCTTAAACAATCTCTCACTAATTTAGAATTCATCAGTGGATCTTGCCTGCAGTAATCATTACTGTGGTATTCTAATGCTGATTTTCTATTTCCCTCATTAACACTCTATTTATAAATTAGAATTCTTTTGTAAGGAAGATTTGTTCCTTCTCTTCTATTTAGTCATATATGTATATATGTATGTATGTATGTATTCAAATGTTATTTATATCAATATCAGTATCAGCTCACGTCAGCTCATGGATATTGAATTTTTTCTTTGGATTACAATTCAATAATATAATTAATTTCTTACTTAAATTGTTCCAGTTTTAATCACTTGAAGCTCTTTCAGAGTAACTCTTATGTCCTTTTAACATGCTCCATTTTTTTTAAGGACTTTCTTATTTTCTGTCACTATGAGATAGTTCAGACTCATATTTTTCCTAATCTAGCCCTAAAATAAGCCATTTCTTCAAGGTTTCCCTGGCTGCTTTTATTAAAGAACATTATTTAAAAACAAATATCTGAATCCTAGGTGTACTTACTGTGAATGGGGTATCACTGCTTGTAGCCCCTATCAGTGAAGAGGGCTAGGAAATAACGTACGTATACTAACCTATGTGTACACACATATCTATATTTGTTTCTGTACTCGTGTGTATGTGTGTAAACATGAGTTCATACTGGTATCTCTGACCCTATCTGGCATAGGTTTCATCCTAGCATTTCCAACTTGCTTATCTGTAACTTCTTTCTCTGACAGTATAAATGACTGGGTTCTCATAATATACATATATGTACTTATTGAACCTACTGTTTGGATATAGTTTCCGAGTTGCTAAATCACATTCCTATAAGAAAAAAAGTTTATAAACTAAAATATAATGTTTGTGTACAGTTCTTTCTTTAGGTAGAAAATCTAACCTTACTGTTTTTCAAAAATATTTAGCTTCTTTCTTCTCCATCCCCTTCAATGAGTTTATCGCATTTGTTTGTAATAATAGTTAACGTATTGTGGATTGTGGCAAAGTCCTATATCCACCATCACAGTAACATATAGAAGAGTTACACTGTTCTAAAAATTGCCTTGTGTGATCCATTTGTAGTCTACTCTTCCCTTGCTACCAATTCCTGGCAAGGGAATTGCCTGCTACCATTTGCCATCCCTATATAGTTTTGCCTTTTCCAGAGTGCTATATAAAGTAAATCATACAATATATAGACTTTTGGGTCTGGTTTCTTTCACTTAGCTAAATACATTTATATTTTGGCCATGTTGTTGAGTGAATTAATAGGGTTTTTTTGTTTTGTTTTGTTTTGTTTTTTTATTGCTGAGCAATATTCCAATGTATGGATATACCCAGTTTGTTTATCCATTCACCCACTAGAAGGACATCTGGGTTGCTTCCAGTTTTTGACAATTATGAATACAGATTTTTGTGAGAACATAAAATTATAATTCACTTGGGAGTGTGACTGTTGAGTCATACAGTAAAGTGTGTGTTTTTTAAGAAATTGCTAGACTCTTCCAAAATGGCTGTAGCATTCTGCATTTCCATGTGCAATGGAATGACAATTCCTGTGGTTCCTCATAGTCCCTAGTGCTTGGGATTGTCAGGGTTTCAGGAGGATTTCTTTCATTTGTTTTTAACTATCCTAAGGGTTGTGTAGTTGTATGTTATTGTACTTTTAATTTGTATTTACCTAAAGAGATAGACAGTGAAGCTGTTTAGGCACAGAGTGGAAGCTTATTAATTACTTATTCAATTTATTTAGTAGATATAGAACTATTCTGGTTATGTATTTCTTCTTAAGTAAGTTTCCATAGTTTGTGACTTTCAAAGAACGGGTTAATTTCACTAAGCTTGTAGAATTTATGAGCAGAGATGTATTTTTAGTAGTCTCTTGTTATCCTTTTAAACTGTGTTGGGTCAGTACAGATGCCCCTATTTCTCTCCTGATATTAGTCTTTAGTGTCTTTTCTCTTTTATTTCTTGGTCAGTCTGGTAAAGATTTGTTCATTGTAATGATTTTCTCAAGAACCAGGTTTGGGTTTCATTGAATTTTCTCTATTGTTTTGTTGTTGTTGTTGTTGTTGTTGTTGTTGTTGTTGTTGTTGCTGTTATTAATTTCATTGATTTCTATGCTAATCTTTTTTTTTTTTCCTTCTGCATTTTTAGGTTTAATTTCTCTTCTTTCTCTAGTTTCTTGATTTGGTAAATTAGGTTACTGGTTTTTAGATCTTTTAATTTCTAATATAAGCATTTAATGCTATAAATTTCCCTCAGAGCACAGTTCCAGTTATATCCTACCAATTTTGATGTTTTGTTTCCATTTTAATTGAGTGTAAAATATATTTTAAAAATTTCCTTTTTACTTCCTATTTGACTCAAAGGTAACTTCAAAATATACTGCTTAGTTTCAAAATAATTTTTACTTTTCCCTATATCTTTCTGTTATTGATCCCATTGTTTAATTTTGTTATGAACAAGAAGATACTTTGTGTTATTTAAATTCTTTTAAACTTGTTAAACTTGCTTTTATGGCTGAGGATATGATCTATCTTGGTGAATGTTTTATGTGCACTGGAGAAGAATGTGAATTCTGCTATTGTTAACTAAAGGATTCCATAAATGCCAATTAAGTCTAATTGGTTGACAGTATTATTCTAGTTGTCTATATCCTTAATTATTTTTTACTTATTTGTTCTGTCAATTACTGAGAAGAGATTGTTGAAGTCTCCAACTATAGTTAGACTGTCTATTTCTTCTTTAAAATCTAACACTTTTGGGGCACCTGGGTGGCTCAGTCAGTTAAGTGTCCAACTCTTGACTTCAGCTCAGGGGTTCAAGCCTGGCACCGAGCTCTGCACTGACAGTACAGAGCCTGCTTGGGATTCTCTCTCTCCCCCCTCTCCTCTCTGCCCCTACCCCTCTGGCACGTGCACGCACTCGCTCTCTCTCTCTTTCTCTCAGAATAAATAAACTTAAAAAAAATCTAACATTTTGCCTCATGTATTTTGAAGCTCTGTTGTAAGATGCAAATACATTTAGGATTTGTATGGCTTTTTGAAAAATTGCCCGTTTATCACTATGTAATGTCCCTTCATCCAAACTCTTCTTTGCGTGAAACACACTATCCCACCTTTCTCTTAGTTAGTATTTGTATAATATACCTTTCTCCATCCTTTTAGAATATCTATGTTTTTATATTTAAGTGAATTTCTGTAAATAACATTTAGTTAAGTCTTGCTTTTATCCATTCTCACAATTTGTCTTTTAAGTGGTGTGTTTAGATCATGCACATTAATAAAGCATTACTGGTACGTTTAGATTAACATCTATCATCAAGTTTTCCATTTGTTCTGTTTTTTTCTTTTTTTTCTGTTTTTCTTGTGTTAATTGAGTATTTTTATTCCATTTTATTTCATCTCTTAGTTTATTATTTATACTTTTTTCCTATCTCCCTTCTAAAGTTAGCTATATATTTATATTTACATCGACAATGCTGACAACACTCAAAAATCATAATTCTGAAACAGTCTCCTATACTTTGCCTATAGGTTGAGTCTAAATTTTATATTTGCAACACAATGACTTGGTAATATTATTCATTGGAAAATCATAAACTGTGCTATGATTATATGTCTTTCTTCTCAGTTAAGCACATAATCCTTTGCACTACTCAAAGAAAAATATACAAAAGGTTTCCCATTTCTAACATGCCCTAAGTACTCAAAAGTATGCTGCATTTTGCTGTATACTTGAACAACACTTTTCTCCAGCAGTTTTATTCCTTATTTACAATATTTCTTATTGATGTTCTTTCTTTCTTTGCATGAGGGTGATACATATAATAGTCACTGTATTTTTACCTTGTCCAAAGTTTACAACATTTTTCTACTGGTAGAATCCATTCAGCTGTTTTCCTTGAAGCCCACTAACTTCCCACTGCAATTATGACCACGACTTTCTTACACAGTATGCTATTCTTTCTTAACCATCTAATTGTCTTTTTATTTTCTTTTGTTCTCTCTTTACCACATTTTAGACTTGGTTCACTGATTCATTTTTCAAGAGTCCTCTGTTCTCCTGCTCAAATTTGGACTGACTTTTCTCTAGGCCTACTGGGGCATTCATTACTGCTCTCCAAGGTGGAATAAATGTTCCTTGAATCCTCTAACTTCCTCCTTCTAGGGTTACTTACTGCTTTGATGGAACACTTGTTTACATGTCCTCATAGGAAAGTGTGCTTCAGGAGGCGTATGGGTAAAATTTTTATCCTTTACATGTCTGAAAACTGCTGTTATTCTGCTCTCAATAATAATAATAATGATAAATAATAATAATAATTTGATTAAGTAGAGAAATACAAGTTAAATAATCCTTTGCACTACTTGAGTACAATAAGAAATTGAGACCCAAAGGAAATGAGGATTTTATTCTGGGGCACAATCATCCACACTAGCTACACCAAAATCATTCAAGACAATTTGTTCAACTCATTTGGGAGGAAAAAATATCTGAGATTCATTTGGTCTGAGATTTAAATGCCTGTCAGCCCTCTGTAACTCAATATGGGATGGTTTCTTGTTCTGTATAGACTTCTGATTAATTATTCTCTATGGTTTTAGATCCATCTTTCACTCATGCTCCATTGGACTTGCAAATTTGAATCAGAAGCTTCGTCAAAGTTCTGCTAGGAAAAGTCAGCTGCCTTACTTTCAGAGACTTTTGTCTGTATATTTTAGGTTCTGGTTAACTTCTCAACTTTATCAGTTGAAAATTCTATTCCTTTCTTAGCTTCTGGAAATTTGATGGAACTTCTCATTCTACATCATTCCCACCAGCTTCTCTATTATCTTTGTCATTTTGGGTTTATATCAATGTTACTCTTTTAGTTTTATTGTATTGAGATCTTGTGAGGTAGAAAGGATAAATGCAGTTACTCAGTCTTCTATCTTAAACCAGAAGCTTTTGCAACAAACATAAATGTTCTCCCTTCAAAAAAGAGAAGATACTGATACCTGATAAAGTTGATGTAATGGAAGGGCACCCGGGTGGCCCAGTTAGTTAAGCATCCAACTTCAGCTCAGGTCATGATCTAACAATTCGTGGGTTCAAGCCCAGTGTTGCACTCCATGCTATACAGAGCCTGCTTGGGATTCTCTCACTCCCTCTCCCTCTGCCCCTCCCCCTCTCATGCCTCTCATCTCTTTCTCAAAATAAATGAATAAACTTAAAAAAAATTTTTTTAAGTTAATGTGATGGAAAACCAAACAAATAAACAAACAAAAAAACCCCACAACACTTAAGTGGGAGCTTGGGAGACGAGAGATCTAATTCCAACTCTGCTGCAAAATCACCCCTTCACACATGGATTATTTCCCTATAAATTACAGTGTTTGCCTCTGTACTAGCTCTGATAGCATGTGACTCTTACCCTTTTCCATGGAAATCACGACAGTGAAATAGAAAGAACACGGACTGTGTGTTAGAAGGATGTTAGTTTAAATCCTGACTCTGCCAGTTTTAGCCCTGAAGACACTGGGAATTATTTATGCCTCACTGGGTCTCAGTTTCTTAATTTTGTAATGATATCTGCCATATCTGCTAAGAATAAAAATGCATATATTTTTGCTAACATATGAGAAGATATAAAATAAATATAAGTAAACTACATTTCTCTGCCCAGCTATGAGTCCTGGGGCACCTGCTTGGAGCATTTCTTGGGCACTTTGGCTAAGTCTGAGATGAGAGGACAAGAAAAGGAGACAGAGGAAGTTGTGGGAGAGGTATTTTTCTGCCACCTCATTGCAGGGCAGGTACCTCCCTTCATAAGTCCCAGTTCAGAAACTCCTTTTCTGCCATCGTGATTAACCTGGGCTTTATTAATACTATTTCCCTTTTGGACCCTTTGACTGTAAAGAGGTAGTAACATCTTCCCGTGGTGATAGACGCTGTGTGCTTCACCATCTCCTGTGTTTTGTTTGTTTTGTTTTGCTTGTTTTTTCTCTTAAGCCTACCCACCCCTCTGCAACTAAAACTTCATTAGCATCTTTTCATTTCAGCTGTCTTGGTTTTTTGTTTCCTTCCTGGATCATGATTGCTATAACTGACTAAAATCTGTTAAAAGCAAGGTTCCAGCATATTTATTAGAATAGGGATGGAGAGAAAGACAAGAAAAGGTGTTTTCCTCCTTTTCTGAGTAATGGACCCTCTAACATTTTTAAAAACCAACAGTTTTCTTAGGCACCTTTCCAGCTCTCATCTTTACTCCTACCATGTAATCCAATTTTGCAACGAATATTTTCCCAAGCATCCAACTGCAGCACCTGGCTGTGCAATCAGACTGGTAGCAAAAGTGACATGGGGTGGCTTTTAGTGGTGGTGGCAGGGAGACGATGTTAATCTCTTTGATAATCGACCTTAGCTTTCTGCATCTTAATACAAAGATCTGACATTTGCTTAATGCAATGCAAGTCCACAAAAAAACAGCTTCCTATTTTCAACTTCCAAACTGATTGTCAAGCCTAAATTCTTCCTATGTAGTAATTCCTGAGCTGCCTCTCTCATTGTGTCTTTTCTGTCCTGCCTAAAACCAATCAGAAGAAATTTTACCTGTATCATTAGTAGGACCCTACAACAGTACAACAGGTCATGTGCCTGCCTTGTGTTGTAAGTCCAGTACTTCCTATATGCAGCAGAACTCCAATGCAGATGAAGCTGTTGTGAATTTATCAGAACTCTTGTCTTCTATAAACTGAAGATATAGTATGCAAACATAAATCAATAAATAATTAAATACAAGTAGAGTTACTGTCATTTGATGAGCTCATTTGATAGGGCACAAAGAGCTGTTTGTCAAATATAATTACAATCATTCTCCCAAGAAGAAGCAGAGACTGCCTCGGAAAAAAGAACCTAGGTGTTCTTTGGGGGCACCTGGGTGGCTCTCAGTTGGTTAAGCATCCAACTCTTGATTTCCGCTCAGGTCATGAACTCACACTTCATGAGATCGAGCCCCATATTGGGCTGTGTGTCGACAGCACAGAACATCTTGGTATTCATTCATATTCTCTCTCTCTCTCTCTGTCTGTCTCTCTCTCTCTCTCTCTCTCTCGCTCTCTCTCTCTCTCTCTCCCCTCTCCCTCTCTCTCTCCCTCTTCTGCTCCCTCTCCATCTCCTTCTCTCTGCCCCTCCCAGGTTTGCTCTCTCTCTCTCTCTTTCTCTCTCAAATTAAAAATAAACATTACAAAAATAAAAAAGAACCAAGGTGTTCTTTGAATCTAAGAGGGAGAGAACTTACCAAACTGGGTGGAGAGATTCCTTGAAGGCTAAAATACATGGAGGGTAAAAACTTGAGCCTGATGTAAGGTGAAGAGGCAGTTTGGCTGAAATGAAAGGAGCAAAACAACAATAACAATTTTTAAAAGTACATTGGCAAATAAACACAAGGAGTGATCCTAAACATTGATGTTTTATATTTTAAGTTTATAAAGAAAAAAATTTAAAGAACATGAGATACTTCCCAGTAACACAGCAAAATGTTTATAGCCCTGAATTCCATGGGATTCAAATGTAGTGACATAGCTTTAACAGAGTTTCAAGACAGGACTACCACTCACTGCTTTTGAGGGCCTTCCTTCTGTCATTTACCCATAATTCTGCAAACTTTTTAAATAAAACTAAATATTAATTAAGGAAACATGGTTTGATTCATGGAACTTTGCTATGTAGAAATACTCTAATGAAGACCAATTGGTAAATCTTGATATAACATATAATTTGTTCCAAAGCCCCATATTTTTTCTGTTTTATTTATATATTTATGAATATAGTTATTTTCTAATATTTTAGAGAAAATTTTAAGACACATAAAAGTAAAATATATAATATAAAGTTGTCCCATCTTCATGGCCCAAATTTTATATACACTGACACTGTATCATATTTTAAGTGTTTTTAAATAAATAAATCATTACACAAAAAATGATGTTCACTAGAGTTACCTCCTCAACCTTATTCAACTTCCTTTCTTCACAAAGTTTATAGCTATCCTGAATTTGATGTCCACCTTTCTGTTCATGTTTTATTTACTGATTTATTGCTATTTTTAGTTTTCTACATTCACATACGAAAGTAAACAATAAAGATAAATGTTCTCTTTTTTTTTTAAATATGCAGTATTAGGGCACCTGGGTGGCTCAGTCCATTGAGTGTTCAACTCTTGATTTTGGCTAGGGTTATGATCCCAGGGTCATGGGATAGAGCCCTGCGTTGGGCTCTGCACTGAGCATGGAGCCTGATTTAGATTTTCTCTCTCTCTCTCTCTCTCTCTCTCTCTCTGTCTCTCTCTCTCCCCTGCTTATACTCTCTCTCTCTCTCTCAAATAAATAAAAATAAATAAATAATATGAAATATTGATATATAAACTTTTCAAACTTTTTCAGTTATTTAACAGCTGTAAGTTAGTGTATCATATGATTGCATCATACTTTACTTACTCATTCTTCTACTGTTACTATGAAAACTTTGTGCATATAGCATTGTCCATAGGTGAAAGAATATCTCTTGGGCATTTACTTCAATGGGAAATTATTGGGCCACATTATAAACATGTTTTATTTTGCTAGAAACCATCGGCTTTCCCCACAAAGTGGTTGTGCTAATGAACATGCCCTCCGTGAGAATATGAGAATTCAGGTTACTACTTTCTCTCCATCCCTTGATGTTGTGATACTCCTTAACTTTTCTGGCACACTAACTGGTGTGAAATACAACTCCATGGTTGTTTTAACTCATTATTTCTTGATTTCTAGTGAAGTTGAGTATACTTTCACATGTTTATTTCCCATGTGTTATTTCATGTTTGCCCTTTTCTAATTGATTTGTCAATCTTTTCTGTATTTTCTGGATACTAACCTCCTTGCCTATCATCTACATTACAGATGTCTTACTGCAGTATTTCAGCTTCTACTCTGGTTCTTTTGACCTACAAAAGTTTTTAATTTTTACACACTCATATCTATCCGTTTTGCCTTCAAGGTTAATGGCTTACATGGGTTGCTTAAGAAATTATTTTCTATGTTTTGGTCATGAAGATAATCTCCAAAACTTGATTCCCAGGGATTTTATTTTTCCAATTTAGATCTTTATTCCACCAGGAGTTGATTTTCATGGGTGAAGTGATATAGTAATCTGATATTTTTTCTTCCATATAAAAAGCAACATGTCCTAATTTTAGTTATGGAACAGTGTTTTCTTTCACATTGATTTGAAATGTCATTTTCATCATCTAAGAATTCTCAAATATCCATGGGTCTTTCTAGGCTCTTACTTTTTTCTTGTTGAACTAAATCAACACTTGATGACACTGTCATTTTCACATTACCTCCATACTATTGCTTTATTATAAATCTTGAAATCACATCCTCCCAATCTTTTTTTTTTTTTTTTTTTTTTTTTTTTTTATGTCTCAGCTACTCTTGGCCTTATGGACTCTACATGCATTTAAGTACTGGTTTTTCAACATTGACAAAACATTCCCATTGGTATTTGAATTTGATTAGAATTTATATATTAGTTTGGGTTCTTAACATATCTTAATCTGTTTTAAATATCTCCACATAAAATGGCACATTCAGGAAAGTACTAGAGGTTAACCAACCCATAGATACACTTAAATTTAAATTCATTTAAATTTAATACACTAAAATTTAAATTCATTTTAGTTGTGATATGTTGAAGAGAAAGAAAGTAATAGAATCTTTTTTGTAGTTGGCAGATTTTTTTGCAGTTATTCTAACAGTCTGGCTAAATTAGACATGTGATTTCAAGTGTTTCCATAATCCTAGATCAGCCAATGGGCTGTAAACAGAGTCAGAAAAATTATATGATCAATATTTAGGAGAAATAATGATAGACATTATATGCTTACTGAACTTTATTCTCAGCACTGAGCCCAGTTCTACAATACACAGAAAGTAGTTTCAGAATTTCTGGCCTATATCACTCAGTTGTGCTTCTAATTTGTGAGAAAACAAATTTACTCAGTAGAGTTCAGTGTGTTTTTATAGTTCTTTTTTGTTTGTGGGCTGGGTATATAAAGTCAAAACACAGTGTTTACAAATTACTTGAATATTTTTTTCTCTCCTTTGGAATGGTTATGTTATCATAGGAAATACAGTGAGGTTTATTTTTTTCTGTTTATATTCTGTTTTATGTTTTCTTTTCCCTCATCTTTGTTCATTTAGTTTTTTCTTTTGTTGTTCACTTGTTTTTTTGCCTTGACTATGTGAAACATTAACATGATTCTATTAATTTCTATAGAAATTATATGTAGGGAAATGTCACCCTATATCCCTTTCAACTCATTCATACACATCCCTTCTAACAATCACGTTAGTTTCTGCTTTAGTCTGTTTAAAAAATGAACATGGGTTGCCATGAATCTAGCTAAATTTAGTTGGGTTACTTCAATCACTAGAAGTAAGAAATATACTAGGGAATAAAAAGGGAATAAGTAGTCTCTCTAACAAAGTTCACTAAATGGTAGCTAGAGATCTATTAGTTATATTATACTTCTAAGGAGTTAGCTGTTTATAATCACTTAGGATATTCCTACTTAACACAGATCTACTCAGTAATACTTTTTTTTAAAGTTTATTTATTTATTTTGAGAGAGAGAGAGAGAGAGAGAGAGGAGTGGGAGGGGGGAGGGACAGAGAGAGGTGGGGAGAGAGAATTCCAAGCAAGCTCTGCACTCTCAGCACAGAGCTCAACATGGGGCTTGAACCCATGAACAGTGATATCATGACCTGAGCTGAAACCAAGAGTCAGATGCTCAACCAAGTGAGCCACCCAGGCACCCTGACTCAGTAATACTTTAAAATATATAGATAAGATTGTAACTGCCCTACCAGGAAATGAAATTTTGGTGGTAGGTATTTAATATAGCTCAGAAGTGTTATGATAAGAATAAAAATAAAACTAAGAAAACACAAAAAAACTGTACCTAAACCAGTACTGAGAGGTTAAGGAAGGCCCTCTTGAACAAGGAAAGTTTAAGGAGAATATTAAAAATTGTTTTCAGGAAGGGAAGTGGGTGGGCAAAGTAGGAATGGAAGATGTCTGGGAGAAGAATCTAAATGTTAAAAGGTCTGAAGGTGAGAAAGACAGAGCATAGTTCAATATGTGTCCAACACTTTGTGCAGCAAGGGGAGAGGTAAGAGATGGCCTGGAGAGAGAAACTGGAGTAGATCACCAATTACCTTTTGGTCTCTGCCAAGAAGCTTGTATTCTATCATTCTAACTGAGGGCAGGGGTGAAGCCATGTAAGAGTTGTAAGCATAAAAGGAATAAGTCACATTAGTGACTTAGAAAGACTATATCATATAGAGGATACGTGACAGAGGGGCAATACTGGGTTAGGGTTGCCAGAGGAATAAAAAAGAAAGACAGAGGGAGAGAGGAAGGGTGGGAAGGAGGGGGAGAGAGAGAGAGGTGAGTCAGGTTACAAAACCATGATTTCTAACCATCCTACTAAATAGCTAACAAAGATTCCTAGATTAATTATGAGTAAATTTTTTGAAGTCAGAAGTCTTCTAAACAGGATAAGGGACATGATGTGGGGTGGGAGACACTGGAGTGATTTAATGGTTCTACCTTCACAGACATGTAAAATTCTATGTTGATGTTGTATTTCTATGAAGAGCATACCAACAAATGGAGAAAGAGAGTATATTTTGAGTAAAATATAAAGTTATTTTAAGATATTGTTCCTATCACCAAAGGAGTCAAAATAACAGAATCCATTGGAAAAAGGAAAATTTCAAAATCTAATGTAAGTTTATTAAAGGAATCTTCCAAAGGACAACCACCTTATTGCAATGTGGATTTAAATTAACTGATCTGTCATAGGGTGTGAAGTTTTAATTAAGGCCAACTGTATATTCTCAAGATAAGTGGAGGATTTCAGCAATTATCTAGTTATTTGAGGAAAATTAGCTTCTTTTCTTGAAAACATCTAGTTAATTATGGCAAAAATATTGGATTTATTACTTGCATTACCTGATAATTGCCTCACTTTCCTTTTTCATTTAGTATCTGCCAATATAACCTCAAAGTCCTTCATAATGCTCAATAGTTAATAACATCAAAGACTTCTCTTAGAAACCTAAGCTACTGCTGATTTTATAAGCATAGTCCATTCATTGGTTTTTCTAGGTAGGGTGGGAAAGAGGGGGAAAAAGTTTGCTGCCCTCATAAGCTCACTGATACTTGTAGTACCCCTTAGGCAATTTGACACACACACACACACAAACATACATACACACTCACACACACACACACACACACACACACACACACACACACACACACACCACAGTCCAAATGTCCTCATCCTGAGTATTGAGGATAATTAATCATTTCTATTTTCCAAACATTCAACCATCCCTAGCCCCTTTACCCTTTAATCTCCTCCAACGTGACAGAAATTGCTAGTATTTGTCAAAACCATATCACTTAGCAGAACTGTTCCTCAAACACATTTGAAAAGGATAATCATTGCTATATTGTGATATTTGGAAACTCTGGCTTTATATTTCTAAAAATCAATAAAGAGAGTAATTTTTTAATAAATGAGTCTATATTTTCTCTAGTAATGAGATAACTAAGGCTCAGTCTGCAATATGCCAAGAAAGTTAAGAGCTGGAAATTCTTGTCCAGTTTTCTCTATAGTTGAAACAATACATTAAAATGCTTAACATTCAGTCTTATGTGAATTAAGTATTAGTTGGACTGAAACTTTAAAACTACATCACTAATTTTGAGTTATCATTTCATGCCAGCTTTATGAACAAACGACTTTGACAATTTCAGATCTTTCTTCTCCATGAACTTCCAGGAGTTTGAGGTGTGACGAAATAAGGTGCAGTGAGGTTAGAATAATTTCTTTGTATCCTGGAGGCCAATGTAGGTGATTTCTCCGATTTTTTTCATATTGGAAGAGTTAATGGTTTGAATTCTGCCTACTAATGAAGATTTTTAGACATTTGTGCAATTTACAGCATGTACTCATTTTTTCTAAATGTTTTATTTTTTTAGTCAATTCATTGATACTAGTCTGGTTTGAATCAGCAACCAATTGCTTGATTCCTACTAGTAATTCAATTGCAGAAAGAAATTCCCACTTAAATGTCCGATGACTTCACATTCCTGTTTTCAAGGTTACAATTAGAGTGGTCAATCACTACTAAACCTTTCACATCAAATATAGTATCAAATATCCATGTTTTGCTCTAAAATTATCAGCCTCCCTTGCAGTCAGATTGGGGCAAGGTTACTGTGCTAAAGCCAATGGATGTAAGTGGAAGTGATGAAAACCATTTCTAGGCCTGGATTAAAAAAAAAAAAAACTTTCAGTTAATCTTCTAATTCTCTTCTCTTGCCATGGTGTATTGGTTATGTATGCTGTGCAAAGAATTATTGCAGAACTTAGTGGCTTAAACAATTTTAGTTTCTGTGGATCAGGAATCTAGGTGTATTTTAGCTGTCTGCCTCTGGATCAGAGTCACTCAGAAGATTATGTTCAAGGTGTCGGGGGGATGCGGTAATCTCAAGACTCACCTGGGGGAAGATCTGCTTCCAAGTTAACTCACGTACCTATTGGTAAGACTCGGGGCATCACTGGACCTTGGCTGGAGACATCAGTTCTTTGTTATGTGGGCCCCTCCAAATAGCTACTACCCACATTATGACAACTTGATTCTCCCAGAATGAGGATTTCAAGAGAGGAGAGAGCGAGAGAAGGAGGGAGAGAAAATCCCTCAAAGAAAGGGGATTACACAAGGGTGTGAATACTCCAACAGGGGGATCATTGAGATCCACTCAGAGGCTGTGTACCACACATGATGATCTTCAAGGTCATGTGTTCCAGACAGTGCAACTACAAGATGGAAGCAGCCTGAGGAAAGCACCACATTTACACTGAGAACATCAACCTTCCCCAAGGGACAGAAAGAGTTGCAGAAAGAGTATCCCTGAACTCCTCAAAAGTCCTTCCTCCAAAAACATCACCTGGGAAGGCTGCACAGGCACAGATACACCTACCAAGAAGACAGAAGTCTTACATCATTTGAATCAAGTGACTGGTATTTCTTTAGTGCAAGTTTTCTCATACATAAAAGTGGAGATTGTTCCTATTCAACATATTTATTAAAATAACTAAGAGAGATAAATGAAAACACTTAGTTGACTCCCACATAAAATAGGATCAGAATGAAAAAAAAATACTTGGAAATAAATTTAACCAAGGAGATGAAAGATCTGTACACTAAAAACTATAAAGCATTGATTGAAAGAAATGGAGGAAGACACAAATAAATGAAAAGATATTCTGTGCTCATGAACTGGAAGAATTGATATTGTTAAAATGTCTATACTATTCAAAGAAATCTACAGATTCAATGCAATTTCTATCAAAACTCCAACAGTATTTTTCACAGAAAGATGGAAAACAATCCTAACTTTCATATGGAACCACAAAAGACCCCAAATAGCAAAAATAATGAAAAGGAAGAACAAATCTGTAGGTAGGTATCACATTTCCTGACTTTTTAACTATATTACAAAGCTACAGTAATCAAAACAGTATGGTATTGGCATAAAAACAGATGCATAGATCAATAGAACAGAAAAGAGAGCTCAAAAATAAACCCATGCATATATAGCCAATTAATTTTCAATAAAGGAGTCAAGAATAGTTTCTTCAATAAATGGTGATCGCAAAACTGGATATCTACATGCAAAGGAATGAAACTGGACCCATATCTTATACTGTACACAAAAATCAACTCAAAATGGATTAACGACTTGCACATTAAACTGAAAAGTATAAACTCCTAGAAGAAAAGAGGAAGTAAGCTCCTTAACGTTGTCCTCAACAATGATTTGTTAGATATGATAAGTAGCATTGATTCAAAAGATGAAAGCCAAAGCAATACAACATGGGCCACTGTGTTCTGCTAGTCAGAATAGACATGCATGTAGAAATTATTGCATGAGAAGAAATACTTCCCAAACTATGCTTCCCCAAAAATAGCTCTGAATTCAAAAGCTTTGTATGCACAGGCCACAAATGTGGGCATTCATGTGAAATGTCCAGAATAGGCAAATGCAAAGAGACAGAAAGTAGATTAGTGGTTATCAGGGAATGGGGAAGCACATGGGGAGTGACTGCTAAGAGGTGTGGGGTTTCTGGGGGGAAAGATGATGAAAAGGTTATGAAATTAGATAGTAATGATGATTGCACTACCTTATAAATATAAATACCACCGAATTACACACTTAAAGTGGTGAATTTTATTTTAAAAGCTATTGAAACGTTAAGATAGTAGATGGTAAATAAACAGTGCAAGTTTTCAGTGTTATTCTAAAATAAAATGCACTCTGGCAGGGGTGCTTGGGTGTCTCAGTCAGTGAAGCGTCTGACTTCGGCCCAGGTCATGATCTCACAGTTCATGGGTTGAAACCCCATGTAGGGCTCTGTGCTGACAGCTCAGGGCCTAGAGCCTGGTTCAGATTCTGTGTCTTCCTCTCTCTCTGCCCCTCCCCAATTTGTGCTCTGTCTCTGTCTCTCAAAAATAAATTAAAATGTAAAAAAAAAATTTTTTTAATGCACTCTGGCAAAACTCCAATAGCTAAACAAGTTTTAATAAGCTCAGGATTATTTGGAATAATAACTGGAAATAATAAGAATAATATTTTGAATTATTTTCCAGAATAATATTTGGAAATTGAAACACTGGTTGGTTATTTGATAATATTATAATTTTTTTCAAGTTTTTACTATGATCATAATGGTATTATGGTTGTATATGTGTTTAACACACTCCTTATGTTTTAGAGATACATGTGGAACTACTGAGAGAGGAAATGGTATCCTGGACTTGCTTCAAAATAATGTGGAGAGGGGAATTTGAAAGAATTGAAAAGAATTATGAAATCTAGTACGTGGGTACCTTTGAGTTTGTTATAATCATTTTCTACTTCCCTATGTGTTTGAAGCTTCCGTGATAGAATTTTTAAAAAATTATATAAAATATACTAAAATATACTTTGAGTAAAATGTGAATATTAAAGGGAAATTCATAAATATCAGGGTATTTATCAATGTTTTGATAAAACTTTGTTTTATACAAATTGCTACTCCAAGTATTCAGTAGCTTAAAGCCACTGTAGTAAGCACTTGGAACATTTGACTATGAATGAGTTAGAAAATTTTGTTACTCATTTTTTCCCCCAAATACTGCTGGTGTTGGCTTGGAGCCTAGAAAACTGACTTCTAGTCTTATCTGCCTCTGAAATCTGTGTTAACCTGAACAATCCAGCTACTGCTGTGTGCTATGCAAATAATTGGATGTCTTACCAATGCAATGAACCAACCTCTATTTGAATAAGTAATCTTACTTTTACTCCAACCCACTAAAAACTAGATGAAAAATAATAAAAAGTGGGTTAGCAACACATTTAATAAAGGCAGAGATTGTGACAATTTTGTTCATTGATATATTCCCAATTCTTATCACAATCTGGTACATAATAGATATCCTAAAAGCTGTGGATGAATGAAGGGATGGAAGGATGGATGGATGAATGAATTTTAAATAAGAGGATTCTGTGTAAGTGTAAGTAAATCCCAATATATCATCTTAGACTGTGAATATTTATATCTAAATTCCAATAAAATTTTTAGGCTATAACTGCATTTCTCTACTGTCTAGACTAGTGGTTCTCAAAGGAAAACATCCATAAGAATCACCCAGAAAGCTTGTAAATACATTCTGAGCCCCCACTCCAAAATTCTTGAATTTGCCTTTCAAACAAGCTCCCAAGTACTATGGAGCACAATTTGAGTAGCATTAATAGTTGGTGAGCAGTTTTTGTCACCAACTATGTCCATCAGAATTATCTGGGGAACTTTTTAAATATTCAGATTCCCATGACTCCTCTAAAACCTGCTGAATCAGAATTTCTGAGAGTGAGTTTCAGAAATATGAATTTTAAGAAGTCATTCTTAGGCATGCCCAAGCTTCAGAATGGCTTAGACTAGTGTTGTCCAATAGAACTCTCAGAGGTGATGCAAATGTTCTATATCTGCACTTCCAGTGCAGTAACAACCAGGCACATGTGGCTATGGCACACCTGAAATGTGGCTACTCTGCCAGAGAAACCGGGTTTTTTATTATATTTTAATTAATTGTAACTTACATGTAAATTGCCACTCAGGCTAGTGGCCACCATATTAGAGCTACATTTTCAACCTTTCCTTCTTGAAACTAGAATTTCATTCAGTCACAGAGCAGAAGGGGAGACTAGAGTATGAATTTCCCATGATACCATCTTTTTCTACCAGAGCGGATACCCTAGGTTACCTTGAGCTTTCGTTTGATACTATGGTTTCTCTGCCAACTGGAGTCCATGGCCATACAGAGACATCCCTAAAGCTCCTGTGAAAGATAAATCCAAGTGCTCTGACACATTTTCAAATAAATGGCACATAGTTTGCTTGATGGAATCATTATATATCTGCCAAATAATTATGCTTTGAGTCTATTTTAATGCCAGCTTCTCAAGGGATTCCAAGTACACTCACCAACTTATTATCTCATTAATCCTCATAATGACTTTGTGAGCAAGAAAAAAGGACTCAAGTTAGTATCCCCATTTCACTTGCAGAAAAACTGACTCGAAGGAAGCGAGTGGTTTGCTGAAGCCTCCCTAGGCAACTCCCTTATGGGATGTTATTTTCTCTAACACTTGCCATTCTCTGTAAGTAATTAAGATTCCTACAGTCAAGGACACCTCAGCAGTACTTTAAAAAGCAATTTGCTTTCTTTGGCAGTAAGTCTCCATGAGGATGGAATTTAGGCCCTAGGTGAAATGGGACAAACCCAAACTGGACGCAGACATCCTAGACTTCATAGGGCAGATTATGCTCCTAGACTTCTCAGGGTTTCCTGGAACAACCCACAGGCTGCTAAATTAATAAATTAATTAAGCAGAGAGACGTCCAAATAGGCATGGCAACACATATACTAATTATATTTTTTCTTTTCAGAATCACAGTAGGGGTAGGAAGAATGCTCTGGGTGGAGTAGGAGACAGGAGATTGGAAATGAGATAATAAGTATCTCTCTCCAAATGACAAATTTCAGGTCCTCCCTAGGTGATTTAGTTTCATAGCAAGATTTATGCCTGCGGCACCATCCTCAACTAGATAGATTGAGACAAGACCATAGGCCATCACGAAGTCAAAGGCATGAAATAGTAATTAGCTACAAGTAGCCCAAGGAGACGCGAAAATGTTGTCAAAGTCCAAAAATTTGTGAAGCCAGCTACAGCTTCACTTTACTTTATGCCATGTCATTGGAGCTATCTACACAAAGCCTAAAGGAACTAAAGCAAACATCTCATGGACAAGTTTACCCTGCTGGGAGGAGGAAAAACTCCCACTGTCCTGTCAGTTTTCTTTAAACCAGAGCTTCCTTTCAAGAAGAGGTAGGGGCAGATTCTGGTGGATGCTGGGGGCTGGGGAAGGGGAGAAGGAGAGGGAGATGAGTACATAAAATTGGGATAGCATCCCCTGAGTTTAAAATGGAGAACATCTCCAAGAAGAGAGGCCCTGGGTAGACTTTATTCACTTAATAGACTTTAAGTGCCTGAGGACACAGTACAAACTTGTATCACATTATCAGACAGGCCCCCTCACAGCATCAGTGTCGGCAGAGGCTCATGAATATGTAAATACTATATGTATCTTGGAAACATGCTTGACAAGAGAATAGCTAAAATGAACTGATTCCAGTTATAAGCCCATCAGCCTGCCATTCTTTATGTTTGAACAGGCAGGCTATTGCTAGGTGACAGATCATTAAGGCTATCTACTCAGTCAGCGGAAATGAAGAAATAATTTGTTCCTAATAACCTTCAGATGACCTCCCAGGCAAAAGGGAGTCTTTAAAGTGCTGTCTCTGCCGATACATGTCAGGCAGTGCGTGGGGTTCTTCTGGCCCTGCAGTCAGAGCAGGGCGGCTGGTGAAACAGATTAATAAACACCTACTGACAGGGACACATCGGGAAAAGATCTCATCACCTGCCATTATCAGGTTGATGAATAATTCAGAGCTCTCCATCAGAGCCAGGAATTTCAGGCTGCGCCATGCTGCACGCTCGCAGGGAGGAGGAAAGCATGAAGGCGCTGATTGCCAGGATTAAATGGGGGCCTAGGAGATATGCTGCTGTTCCAGACTGTGCGGGTTTCAAGTGGGTGAAAAAGCATGCAAATACTTGTTTCTTCAGAAGGTGACCAGTAAGGTTAGGGCCAAAGAGCCAAGGACTCCTGACCGTCCTGAAATTTTGGTGCCCAGGGCAGGCCCCCAGCACTTGTCCATCACCATTGTTGATGAAAGAGGCCCCAGCCTTTGTTTCTTCATTTCACTGGTGGCTTCCAGAGGAACAGACAGGTCAGTCTCTCCAACAGGCCCCTCACTTCTTGGGAACATAGTTTTGCCCTCATCTCTACTTTCTCCCTATTTGTTAGGAAATATTTGCAGTGCAAATACAATCATTGTAACAGCTTTAAGTCAGACAGGCTTCTGTGAGGATCTCAGGAGTATCTAACAATCAGCTGTGTGATCCTGACCATCATATATGGCCTCTCTGAAACTCAGTTCTCTGGTCTGTAAAATGGGTTCAAAAATATCTTATTCAGACAGCCATTAGGAGTTTTAAAAACAAGTATGCATGGAGAGGTCTTAGCAGAAGCTTGGCACCAAGCCAATGTTCACTTCATACTAGAGACAAATAGCTATTTCCATCTACCCATCTGTTCTTTGACCAGAGACAAGGCAGGAAACAGACTACACAGCCAAACTTGGTAATTCAAGGAAAGTTAAAGAGAGGGGCCATTGCCATAGGTGCTGGCCAAGGAACAAGAGTGTGTGATGTGCCTCAGGACTGATAACAGCAGGGATCCCTTATCTCCTCTAGGACCTAAGGGACAAGAGGAAGAAGCCAGCTATTTAGGACAAGAGGTTTCTGCCTGACAGAAGTTTTCTACAGAAGCTCCCAGCCAACTACAGCAACCTGGCAGGATATGGAAACAGGATAAATATCCCCCCTTTACCAGGGGCTCCCTTTCACTGAACCCAACTAGATTCCAGGCAAAAGGTCTGTTGATGGGTCCTTAAAGGTCAGCTGCCTGAGGCAGAGATGAAGGTGGGAAAGGATGGGAATTGAATCTGCAGGGACAAACAGAAGAGAAGCAGCATATCACCTGCTTGATCTGACAGTCAGCACTTCTCCATGTATGGTGCCTTTCAATATGTGCACAGAAAAGTAAAGACAAAGCAAAAGACAGGGCACATCTGTGCATTTTAGGACCTTATAGACTGGACTAGTTGGGCGTAGGGGAGAGAGAGGAAAAAAGGAGAAAGAGAATTTGAGTAGTATAATGGGGTAAAGAAAATTTAAGTCATCATAAATCCTTGCCTATCTTTTTCTAAGCCACTTCATCACCTCTCTGGTTTGGTCACCCCTAAAATGAAAACTTTGAACTACTTGATATCACAGACTTTTCCTAGCATGGAATTAATGACCTAAAGCCTGATTAAATAGAGTAGGTCCATCATGCTTTCCCCTTCCCCTTCCCAAGTAGGTAATGGTATGGAAGACAAAGATTGCCATTCTTTGGAACTTGGGAGTCACAGAACATCTCTTCCTGAACTTGAACTTGATTTAAGAGCTCATTATACCAGAACACTTTTGATGAAATGTATACATCATTCAGAGCCTACTCATTCCATGTGTTCAGCCCAATTTGAGCTTCACTGGGCTCTCCAGGGAAGGAGAGCTGGGCAAGTGATATTCTTTAATTCAAAGCATATACCTTCCATAATCCCCCAAGCTCTACGTTTTCTTCTTTTATCCTTAATGGAACCACAGAATATTGGGATAAAGAGCACCTTAGTTATAATCTCATTTAAACTCTTGAAAAACTGAAGTCTGGAGACTTAGTGGCTCATTGGACTGGAAGTTAGAAATGTTAAAAAGAAAACCACAGGCCCCAAATGGTGCCACTTAGACTAAGTCCCCAAACCGGACTTAATACCTAATCTAATTGCAGTTTCAACCTCCCCCAGAAATGTAGTGAGAATTGGTCAAGAAGTAGGAGAAAAATATGAAGTTCTTTTCCTAAATGATAAGCAGAGAAAAGCCTCCAGCCAGAGAGCTAGAAAGACCATAGATTTTTTTGAGAGTCAATCAGCTCTAAAGAAACATCACTTTAAAGAATCTTGTTAAGTGGCTTAGAGATGAAGTGCGTTTTCAAAAGCATTTGGTTTCAAGAAATAGTTTGAAAGTGAGGATGCACTTGGTAATTTGAGGGCTAAGAGGAGAGCAGGTAGAGAAGTGAGCAGAGCTGGAAGGAGAAAGACCAAGTATACCAAGAGATGACCTTGAGTATATGCAACAGAAACCCTGTACATCTTCTTTTTAAAGCATTCTGAGTGCCTTTGGTTCTACTGTATTTTGTATAGAATCCCTGGAAATAAGGAATACACCATACTAGAGGAGGAAGATTTATACCAGGTCTCAGATGGCCTTAAAGAATAAGCTCTTCAGTCACTTGACTCCAGAACTAAGGTGTAACTCACTCATTCTCTCTTTCATTAATTCATATTTTTAAGAAATATTTATTGAGTATCTACTTGATTCCAGAAAGTCTTCTAGAAATATATTCATAACTAACTTAGACCCCACAATCAGGGGAAGTCTCTGAATTTTAAATGATAAAGAACCAGCCATGAAAGGGGTAGCAGAGAGAGTATCCCAGGCAGAGAGAGAAATCAATGCAAAGGCTGCGGAAGCCTGACCAGGCACGTGGTCTGTGTGAGGGGTATGAGGAAGGGTGGTGTGCTGGAGGGTCATGAGTCTGGATGGCAGAGCCTGAGACTGGAAAGGAAGGAAGGGAGCAGGCCCCAGGGCTTTGTGAGGATACTCACTACCACATCTCCAAACTCCAAATAATGAGAAAAAGTACATTATGATGGAAGGTTCAAAGTCTTGTTGGAATCGATCTTCATGTGTTAACCTTGGATCATAATTCAGCAGGTGGAAATGACAGGGCAAGTGCATCCACTGATATGAAGGTGCCTTGGGGATGCAGTTAAGCCACAGCAAAGCTGCCTAGGATTCACCTCCTCTGTCATCCTCTTTTTGTTACCCAATATATGGCATTTGCTTATGGTTTTGATAGGGAAGGGTCTAAAAGGCCATGTTTTACCAACACATTCTCCTGAGGCTCTCCTTTGGGACAGAAAAGTCACATTTCAAGAAGGGACACAACAGACCAATTGGCCAGAAGCATGCACCCATCTGCATAGGAAGGGCTGGAGATGCACTCTTGTTCAGGAATGGAGAAGGGTCCCTGGCACTTCAGCTGCTCACATGGCCTCTTTCTTCTACCTGGCGTGCTTTCACCCTTGAACTGGAACTTAGAAATGGTAAAAAGAAAATCACAGGTTCCAAAAGGTGCCACTTAGACCAAGTTCCCAAACTGGACTTAATACCTAATCTAATTGCAGTTTCGACCTCCCCCAGAAATGTAGGGTTAATTGGTCAGTCAGGAATTTTTTGATCAGCTCAGATTAGTCTGCCTCATGCACCCTCTCAACCCCCAAAAGAAGATGAGGTAATCTGCATGGTAAGACCCCTTGCTTTTCACACTAGAAAGTGGTCTCCTCTGAAACAGTCTTTTTCTTTTGCTAAGTAACTTTCTTGCCCAAACCTCCTTCTGTAAAAAACTTTCATTTTGTACACCTCCTTGGAGTTCCCCTCTACTTGCCAGATGGGATATTGCCCTATTCATGAATCATTTAATAAGGCCATTAGATCTTTAAATTTTACTCCATTGATTTGTTATTTAACAGAGAGAACACGAGTATACATTTTCTGGGCCTTTGGTTTTTCTTGTAAGTTTACTTCCGATACCTCCAAATATATGGTTTGTCTTCTGGATACATAAAAGGGAGGGCTGGTTTCCTTTAGGAACTTGTCTGAATATGGGTAACTGTGTTTCTGGAGAAGTTCCACTGATCATTCCCTGTTTGGACTATGTTCTCCTTTGCTTATCTCTTGCTTTGCTTATTATCTCTTGCTTAGCTTATTATCTGAAGATATCTGTTTTTTGTTTGTTTGTTTGTTTGTTTGTTTGTTTTCCAGTAAATATAGCCTCTGGGCTCTGCCATGCATTGGAAACTTTTTTCAAATGCAGGATCATTATTATAACCAGTAGTCATTAACTGCTTAAATGAGGCAGTTAGTTACTGAGGTAAATAGTTAAATTTGTAGGTGACAAAAAAGCTAAGCCAAAGAAAGCAGGGAGGGAAAAGAATAAAGGTGGAGATGGTTTATAAGAATATCAAAAGAGAAAACAGTGGGTATTTTGGTTTCTTTCTTTCTTCCCTATGTCATTAGACAGAACGATGAAGAGTTTCTTGCACCAAAAGGATTAAGATGTCTGCTGGGGAGGAAAGTGACACCAGGCATAGAGTCAGGAAAAGTAAATCCTAATTAGGGTGACCGTATGTTCTGATTTGCCTGGGAAAGTCCAAGTTTCCACCTGTTCTTCTGGCATAGTTACTACCAATGTTCTCCCTTCACTTTCAAAAGTATCCTTTTGGGATGATAAATTATATGGTGACATCAGCCTTAACTCTGCTTTCTCTACTAAGTGGGTATGATTCTATGGGTAAATCCCTCATCTCTCTAGACTTCAGTTTTTCAAGAGTTTAAATGAGCTTGTCACTAAGGTACTCTTTATCCCAATATCCTGTGGTTCCATTACGGATAAAAGAAGAAAAAGTAGAGTTTGGGGGATTAGAGAAGTTATATGCTTTGAATTAAAGAATATCACTTACTTTTGAGGGGCATGCTTGCCTCCTGGTTTAGTGCTGCCTTTGTCTTATCTAACAGCATTTATTAATGGTGATTGGAAGATTACTCTATGTAAGTGCTACAATAAAGATCTTAAAGGTATTATCTTATTTAATCCCAACAAAATTATTATGGTTTCTATTTTATCTGGACTCATAGTCACTTCAAACCATCTTTAGACCTAATTCTGAGTATAACATACTGTGTTCTTAACCATCATGCCATATCTAGGATACTTTCATCAAAAACAGCAAGGAAGGTACTTAGTGGATCAGTCAGGATAGGCTAAGGTATGCAGCAACAACAAACACTCCACAGGTTTACTGGCTTTAAACATTTATTTCCCAATTATGTTACATGTTCATTAGGAGTTCTCTGGGGGTGCTGGGGGTGCTCCAGGACTCACCAGGTTGATGGAGCAGCAACCATCTGGATTGTGGTCCCAGTGTATTGATAAAAGAAAAGAGACAGAGTAGCACATTTTACGCTGGCTCTTCAAGCTTCATACAGAAGAGACCACATCACTTCTGCTCATATTCCATTGCCTAATTCAAGTCCTATGACTACACCCAACTCCAAGAAGACAGGAAGTAACATTGTACAATGAAACAGGAAGGAGAACAAGAATATTTGGTGAAAAGTGACTACCACACCAAGGTGTTCCCAGAACAAAAGATCTAAAGTCTCTCTTGTAGTTTTTAAATTCTCCCAGTTCCAATTACTTCTAAGTGAAATTTCATAGAACTAGGTGTGCATTTTGATTCTATTTCTTTAATGCTCCATTAAACTCTTTGTTAACTGCAGACTTACTAACTCACCTCTGCTAAAAAAAAAAAAAAAAAAACAGTTTCTTTCTATCCAGAGAAGCAAGTAGAATGATATGGCTATAAACTACTCCTAATCCAATTATGTCCATCCTCCCTCTCCAAAGGTCTTCACTGTATCTACTATACAACTAAGAGATGACACTTCAGTGAAGGAAAAGGTGTGTTTACCTCAGGAAAGAGTGTCTTTATGACACTGATCTGCTCTGATGAATCCACTAATGTGAAATTTCTGACCCAATAGGCAGTGATTGCACAGCTCTGAGACTCCTCTCATTATTCATGAAATATGTGCCGTGTGGTGTCAGTGCTCTCCCTGCAGACTCACTGCCAAGCAATTACTCATTTCCATCACTTAGATTTTTTATTATTATTATTTTTCAGTGGGTGTCTATATATTCAGCACACTTCAAGAAGCAAAGCACAGTCCCAGAATGAAAATGATGCTTGTCTTGTTTGATTTTAAATAGAAAAGCACTTCCAAGTCCTTAAAAATTGATGTTGTTTTAAACTTTACAACAAGCAAGAGGGGAAACTGGTAGCTGCAGAAATAAATGGAGAGCAATCAGGAGCATTTCCACTGTTATACATATTTGCTACCCAAGAGCTGCTGGAGGGACTATCTTATATATCCTGATTTATTTCTCTCACTCTACCCAGGAGCCCTTAAGAGGAACAATGAACCAGAAATGGCAATGGAGCTCTGGTTGCGGTCCTCTGCCAGGGGCAGGAGTACTCATGGGCAGCGGCCTGTGCTTAGAAAAGGGACAGGCTCCAGGAACCATGTCCCTTTCTCATCACAATGCTTGCTTATTATGTCCTTGCAGATATAAATAAAGTCTAATGTAAAAGAATGACTATTTTTTGCTGCTCTGTGATATAATCTGTGCAGAGCACTTGTGCCCCTGTGGATATCACAACTGAGGAAAATTCCAACCCCAGAAGTTGTGCCGGAAGAGTTTTGGAAATGATGAAACTTATTAAACAAAGAGTCCTCGGTCTAGGCTCCAATCCTCCTGTGTGGACAAAATCTTCTCATATACTATGGTCAATCACAGTTATGGCCCCAGCTAATCTACCAGTTCTCATGTGAATATGTGGTTCCTCATTAAAAAGGCAGAGTCTCTTTCTCAATTTCTTGAATATGAGAGGGTTTTATGACTTCCTTGGCCAGTCTAATGTGCAGAAGTGATGGTGGGCCAATTTTAACCCCTATCTCCAATGTCCCTGCATATTGTCACCTGACCTCTCTTGCACTCTTGCTATCACCATTGAAATGTGTCCAGGCTAGCCTGCTAGAACGTGGAACAGCTCTAAGCTGCCCTAATTGTCCCAACCAAGGCCAGACAGAATAACTACCAGCCAGCTAGCAGACCCTCAAGACATGAGCAAGCCCAACCAAGATCAGCAGAGCCACCAAGCCAAAATCCAGCTACCCCCAGACACATAAGTAATGCACGTCTATTGTTAAACAAGTCACATAAATAACTGACTCATATCCCATCAGGAAATTATGACTTACTTTTTTTCCCTTCTCCCACACCTCACCCAGATATATTTAATTTACTTTGATTTTTCAATTTTCTTCAGTTTATTTTATTCTACATATTATTATTAAGTACATAACATTGTACTGGACAGCATGGTTAATGCAGAGACTGGTGAACCAGAGAACTTGCTCTTAGGGAACGCTCATTCTAACATAGCAGTTCTCAGAATTTTTTATCTTGACTTACTAAATGGATGGCATTGATATGTGCAAGGCACCCTCAAGAGCAAATTTGGAGTTATGAACAATTCTTGGTGAATTTGCTCCTTCTCTCCCCATGTCTCCTATGCCCAAGAAATGGCACTTGAATGCTAGTGAGTCAAAGCAGCATTAAAAAGTTTGAAACATATCACAGATGTCACCCTGAATTGTTTGTGTGTTATTTTACCTACCATTCATTGTAAATAACTTTCAACACACTTAACTGCTGATTGTTACATCCTGGGTTTTGATGTCCCAGATGAGAACAACTGGCCTACTGAAAGGAGCATGCTGACATCTGGGTATTAATCACAATCCAAAGCAAACTGAAAGGGGGTTCCACAGAAACACAAGCATCAGATTGTGGGGGTACTCAGAAAGGAACCACGTATTTCAACTGAAGCACATAGAGAGGCTTCCCAGGAGATTTGACATCTGATCTAAACCTGGGGTTTTGACAGAGATTGAATCAGTTCATTAGTAACAGAACACTCTTTATCCATCTCCTCCAAACCCAGATGTCCCCCAATTCTTTTGACTGGGCTCAGTGGAGGTTGAAATTTCAATCAGATCAAAGAAATTGGACATTATTGCCACACTTTACTGAGATGGGTGATGGGAAGGTTACACCTCAGAATGTGGAGCTCTGAGCCCAGCTTCCCTGACTCTGTTGCTATGTCTCCCCCAAAAGGATGTTGGAGGAGTCAGCTTCCCTCACTTGCATTTCCAGACAAAAGGATAAGTCAGGCCAGGTCCACCGGTTCTCTACCATCTGGTTAAGAGCAGATCTGGGATAAACATGGCTTTCTTCTCCCTGGACTAATGTTCTTTTCGCTTTATTGAATGTTTGATGATCTTTAGAAGTCCTTTATAACCTTGGCTTCTGAATCGTTTTCTTTTGAGTCTTGTCTGTCAGTCTAAAGGCAGGATTTATAGATACCATCCCTCCCACTCCTGCTTTTGAGGACCAAATCACAGGAGTCAAAGCTGCTCTTTACAAACAGAGGCCTTGGGGATTCTAGAGGACTCTATTTTAAGAAAAACTATTTCCCTGTTTCCTCCTTCTGTGTCTATCCTAGCAAAGTGTGATCTTTCAGCTTCATTCCACTGCATGGTTTTCCCAAGTGGCTTTCCCATTATGTAATAGCACAGGAATGGGAAACAGTTCCCAATTGGCAGTAGGTGCCACAATGAGAGCAAAAAGTTCTACAAATAGTATTGCATAAAGAATAAGGTTTGGAAAGGTGCATTCTTTTATGTAGTTTGAAAAAACGGAGCTCCACTGGCAGATGGGGAAGGTGTATAGAGTCTTAGTTCCCCTCTAGGAAAATCACAGTGCAGACTTTTAAGGGTTAAGAGCAAAGCTAGGCCATCCTCTGCAGTTACCAATTGTTTTGAGAAAGAACTTCTGGCTCAGCCCTAATAGAGACCGAATGCTTCATGACAGGCTGCAATCTGTAGACTTACAGAATACCTTGTTATCATTTTGACATTCCACAAAGCAGCACTTCTTACCAGAGAACTCAAGAATAGTGTGTGGTCTAATACACCAAGCCATAAAGTTGGATAGGCACTGCAGTACTCCACCATCAAGTGGGAATACTATATATGATACTCCCCATGAGCATGTGGCTCAGATTTTCATGGTTCCTACGTTTGTTACATTCCCTCCTTTCTTTCAACCCACCTCTAGGGACTTATTCGGAGTTCCCTATGACCAGTTGGCTAAGACAGAAAAACTTCAAGCTTGCTTTAGAGAGGGTTCTGTATAACGTGGCAGCATCTGAAAGTACATGGCTGTTTACACCATAGCCTCACTTGGGGATGGCCCAAAGGACATCTGGTGAGAGGATATCCTGCCATCAGGAAGAACTTCCAAGCAATGTACTTGGTTATTCATTTTTGCCTAGAATGAGAGAGAGCAACATATGGAATTACATCGATTCAAGGGCAATGACTAATGGTTTCGTTGGATGGTCAGGGACTTGGAGGAATACCACTTAAAAATTGGTGGCAAGGAGGACTGGGGAGAAGTCTGTGGATAGATCTCTTGGAATAGGCAAAATATGAAAAGATTTTTTTTTTTTGTCTCACAAAAGAGAAGCTTAATGATCAGGTGGACAAGATGACCAATTCTGCGGATGTTGGTCAGTCTCTTTTCTGAGCAACACCTGTCTGTCCCCATTAAACTAGTAAATATAGTGGCCATGTCATCAGGTGTGGAGGTTGTGCATGGACTCAGAAACATGAACTTCCAGTCAACAAGGCTACAGCCCTGCCCCAGACTCACGCCCCACTGCTGGCTGTGCACCCACAGTCTGTAGCTACACAGAGACAACAGATTTCCATACACATCTCCTTAAGCTCCCCCTATACTGTCCCAATTTGGTGGTTAAGATGTACTGGGCTTCTTGTACTTCTCTTCAAACTCAGACTTCAGAAGCTTGACAGTGGGCATCCAGAGGATATATTAATAATTCTTTCCCTGATCCTCCAACTTCCACTTCCCTAGCAGGGGGCCACATTTGTATTAAGTCTAATTCCCATAATAAATCTATCCCCATAATCTTCATGAGGGCTTTGTTTCCTTGGCTGAACCTTGTATAAACCATCCATTGAGGCCTGTTGAGATTGCTAGTTTTTTAGGACACACCTTGTATTTGCAGTTTGTCCACAGTCTGGAAAGTGATCAGGAGTGAGTAGGCTCCCTATGTGTAGAAAGAAAGAAAAGGAAATACTCCGAATCCAAAATAATGTTAAAGGCTTTCTTTTGGTAGTGAGACTGCATATGATTTATGTTTTCCTTTTTTATAAAGCTATATAGTTTCCGAATTTTTTATAATACACTTGGTCTATTACTTGATTAGTGAAAAAGTAACACACTATTTTGAATAAAGTCAAGAAATTTAAACAGTACAGATAATTTGATGAACTACATATATATACTAGGGCATAACATGCAATCCATTTATTGAAGAGTTGAATTAATCAGTTTGCACCCAGTGTCAACCCATAACAAGGTTATAGTTCAAAAAATACCCTGGTTTTCAGTAATTCAACCAGTAAGACTCACTGGGTGTGTTGGTGAGGCTCCTTTGGCTGTAAGAAGAGTCTGTCTGAGGCTCTAAGTATGGTGGTTTATTGTAAGAACATGTAAGACATTACAATTGCTAGAATTTGTAGTTGTCCCAAATTTCATGGAGGCACAGAGTACTTGAAGTTTGGGCCTAGTTTGTAGTTCCTCTGACCCTGAAACACCTCTTAGGGACCTGGGGGAAAGTTATTAGTCTTTACAGAAATCCCTAACTAATAGATGATTCACCTTCCTCCTGTGGTTTTCTGTGTGTGTGTGTGTGTGTGTGTGTGTGTGTGTGTGTGTGTGTAATTGCTAACAAAGAAATTTAGATCATTTATGAGAAAAAATTAAAAATTTATCTCATTCTTTGTATATCACAAGTATTTTATCTTATAGGCAATGGGAAGCAATAGTGAAGTTTGAAGCAAGGATGTAAACTATTCAAGTCTGAGGTTGAAATTAATAATGAAACACCCTGGAAACGGTAAAAGGACAAAAGTTGCAGAAACAGAGAAGCCAAGTTAGGTTGCTAGTATAGCAACCTAGCCACGAAATAATTGTGAACTGACTCAGCAAACCAGCAAGAAAACCAGCAAGAAGGGCTAAAAATTATGTTAGAGAAACTAATGAAAGTATTAGCATAGTTAGTAACCAACTAGTTTAATTTTAAGGAAAAGCCATATTTTTACTGACAAAGAACCAAGAAAGGTTTGCCTTGCATTTAGCCAAATGTATATGAGATTTACAATCCTATGGATTTGTTAATAGTAGAGTCTTCCTATCTGTCTGACAAAGCAAACTGATGATTCATGATCTTATGATTGCTATATCCGAATGGGGGAAAAGTATTGATCACCAAGATTAGATTGTGCTGCAGTTAGAGCCCCTAGATCTCAGTGGCTTAAAACCACACATCATTCACATTACATGTCCATCATGGTTCAGCTGAGGGTCAGCCCTGTTCTAGAGCTTGGCTCCAGGATTAGGTTGAAATTGCAGCCACCGTCTGCCACCACTGCCTTTCACTGTAGTAGCAGGAAAGAGAAAGTGGCCAGTCATCTAGCAGCCTCGAAAACATCTTTCTGGAGTGGAATGTGAAATTTCATTGGCCAAAGGAAATCATATGGTTCCACCCAATTTCTAGGCACTAGAATAAGTGCAGTCCTTACATGCCCAGTCAGAACCAAAAATCCTTCCATGAACAACACTACTGTCTACCCCACTGATTATGGGTCATGGCTAGCAGGGATAGCTGCCTTGAATCTCATGAACTACCCAGAGATCAGGAAAAATGTTTTAAAGTAAGACCCCACCTGCAGCAGCAAGTAGTGATGCCATTATTTCCCACAAGCTTCGTTAGGAAGCCCTAAGGTCTTAGCTATTTATAGTCGCAAACACCCAAGACATTTCCTGACAGATTATGGATGCGGAATACAGTAACAGTCTTAGTAGAATTTCCGTTCTGGTTTCTATCTTGTCGGGAATCTTCCCTGTGGTCTACCCAGGGCCTCCCCCACCACACCCTGGGCTTGTTCTTCACCTTCTGCCCTGCTGCACACAGTGACTGTTAAGCAGCTGTCCTCTCCCACTGCGGGGAGGGCCTTCCATCCACAAGGCATCGTTAGCACAGCAGCATATGCTACTGGAACACTGGGGAAATGGGCTGGATGGAAAATACAGGGACTTAATTGAATTAGAAGCATACACTCTGGATATTCTGGTCTGTAGTCTTTACAGCCCTCTTTCTGTTTGCCAGAGAAAATCTGTCTACTTTCACATGATCTGCTAGCATTTGGGATTTATTCTTTGCACTTTCTACTAACTCCAGTAGCTGTATCATATTCCTTTGCATCCTCACTTTCTATAAACTAGAGAAAAGATGGTCTTTAGCAATAGTTCAGCAGTCCTGGCTGGAAATAGACAATAGAAGTAGTTCTAGAATGAATGAGGGCCTTAAGGCATCCCACATGCTGAGTTCTACCTTCTTGGTAACTGCCAGCCCTCTAGGCAAGGATTCCCACACTTTTCTGATGATAATAAGCAATCAGGGTGTTGGTTAAAATATAGATTACTCATCCTGTCCTGGGGAAGATATGAATCAGAAGAAGGTCTGGCTAGAACCCAGGAATCTGATTTTAAAAAACACTTGAGATGAATTGTATTGTCAAGCAAGTTTGGGAAACACTAGACAGTGTTTGTTCCCTTCCTTTTGCAATGCTTGGATATTTTTCAGCTTCACCAAACAAAGCTGCAAGGCTGGAGAATAATACCATCAAGACTTTCTCAAATAATCTCAAATCAATCTGCTCTTTTCTGCTATAAAATTTTTCAGCCTCTAAGTATATTTAGTGTACCTTCCTATATTTTTATATAGTGTTGGGCTATTGTCTCCAGCTGTTGTGGTATATATGTTTAGTCTCCCCCTAAAAATATGAATTCCCTAAGGTCAAGGCTAGCGCCTCTACTTTGTCTTCCTCTCTCTCCTCCCATATCCAGTGATTAACTATCTATCATCTATGTCTCTATCATCTATCTACTTATTCATCCATACTTCTATCCAACCATCCACCACCTACCTACCTCTCTCTTCCCATTAAACTGGAAACTCCCTGAGAGCATGGAGCTTGCCTCCTCCACAGCATCTAGAACTGCTCCCAAGATATATTATGGACTCTGAACAAATAAGTCCTGACTTGTGGGTGAAATTAAAAAGAAGGGTTTGAACAAGTCTGAGACATCTCAAAAGTCACGAAGTTGCCTGCTATCTTCACTGTGCTTTATCAGTATGATTATTCCCCTTTCTCTTCACTTATGCTCTCTTTCCAGTCCCTTTCCTTTTCTTCTGTCTAGATTCTCCTAAAGAGTGCTTTTACCTAATCTAATGGAGAAACAGAAGTGCAGAGGTGAATACAAGTAGCATACAGTTTTGACTTTTACTGACCCACAATCTGTTTCTCTTGCTTTTGTTGGCAGAAGTCTGAATCTCCCTCAGGGAACAATCTCAGTCTCTGTGTTAAGGTAAGATTGTCCCAGACTGACCAATCCACATATTCCTTTGTTTCAAGGCTTGTTTCAGGAATGGCTGTGTGATCTCTGGGTCCAATCAGAGTTGAGGATTTTTACTGGGACTTTGGGAAACACTGGCTCTGGTATGGCTGAGGCTGTTAGCTGGACGATATTAGAATAGCTAGAGTTTCTGGGAGCCCTCACATGGAAAGAGCCCTCACAGGAGATTGAAACTAACACAGAGAAGAACAGGACAAAGTGCTGGCCAGAGGAGATAGGCACAACATGACACCAGAGCACAGGCCATGGGAATGTGTACCAGGGGAACAGGCTATGGGGCACACTTTCTCTTTTACCTCATGTAAGCACCCCAAACATTAGGCATAGTCCTTAGGGCAGGCTGGGTAAAGAAGAGAGCTTTTGTTGCCCACACATAGCCAGGCCAACCTCTTGTCATCCTTGATCAATATTCAGGGGTTTTCCTCAATGCCCTTGCATGCTATTTTTTATATATTTTGCATTCAAATTGCCACACTGTCTACAGATTTGTTTCCACTCTAGTCTAGTCTGAGCTGCTCTTTGAGGGCCATGGCCAGATTTTCCCCATGTTGTACCCCCATACCTAGCAGTGCCTGTGGGTGTTCCATGCTAAATACACACTGGTTACACAATGCAGGGGGAACATACAGTAGATTATAGAATTTACTTCTAAGTTTCCTGACCTGAAAATCCAAGGGACATGCACCCACCAGAATTTAGAGCTACTAAGGGAAAGTGCTTCTTGTTTTCTTGACCTTGCTGGGTGGAGATGAGTCAGCTATGAACTCACTGTCATTGGCATCTACTCCTTCTCTACACAGATGACAGCCTCCAGCCAACCTGTGAGAAGATATGCCACCGAGAAGCAGGCAGCAGCCTCCTGCCCCTGGAAGAGATGGGCCATGACAGAGAGCCTCACCTGCTGCTCTGCTCATTGGAGAATGCCCCAGGTGACCTGAATGCCCCACTACACCCTGTGAAAAGCAGGAGGAAAACATTTCAGGAGAGGACAAGAGGGTAAGAGAGAGAGCAATTAGAGGTTTTTGGCTTTGGTTTTGTTTATAGCATCTAGTTCTAAGGAAACTGAAAGTAGCCATTCCTCTGTAAGTATATGGATTCCACTGGATGGAAATGGAGGCTGAGGCGTAAGTGCATGGCTCTTTTCTTTTTCTTTCTTTTTCTTTCTTTCTTTCATTCATTCTTCCTTCCCTCCTTCCTCTTTCTTTTCTTTCTTTCTTTTTTCTTTCTTTCTTTCTTTTTCTTTCTCACATAGTAACATTTACCTCCAATCCTTAGAAAGAGTTGGTATAAATAGCTGTTTACATTTGAGAAGCATTTTGAAGAGCTCAATCAAAAGGCCACTTTTCCACAGCTTGGCTATTGGGAATAATGCTGCAAGGAACATGGGAGCACAGATAGCTTGGAAGTACTGATTTTATTTACCTGGATAGATACACAGAGGTGAGAATGCTGGATCACCCGGTGGTTCTATTTTTAATTTTTGAGGAACCTATATACTGTTTTCCATAATGGCTGTACCAATCTACATTCCTACCACCAGTGTACAAGAGTTCCCTTTGTGTCTGATGGACAAATGGATAAAGAAAATGTGATAAGTATATATAATATGTACACATTTATAGATAAATATTTATAGATCTCTATATAGATACATATACACAATGGAATACTATTCAGCGTTAACAAAGGAGATACTGCATTTGCAACTATGTGGATGAACCTGGAAGACATTATGCTAAGTGACATAAACCAGACATCGAAAGAAAAATACTGCATGATCTCACTTGTATTTGGAATCTAAAAAAAGTCTAACTCCTAGAACCAGAGGATAGAATGGTGATTACCAGGAACTGGGGGGTGCGGAAAATGGGAGTTGGTGGTTAAAGGGTACAAAATTTCAGGTGTGTGGGATGAACAAGTCTGAAAACCTAAAGTACAGCATGATGACTATAAATAACAAAACTGCATTGAATACTAGAAATTTGCTAAGAGAGTGGATCTCTCTCAGGTGCTTTCACCACACACAAAGAGAAATGGAACTATGGGAGGGGATGGATATGTTAATTAGTTTGACTGTAGTATTCATTTCACTGTGTCTATGTATATCAAAACATCATCTGGTACACCTTAAAAACACGTAATTTTCATTAAAAAAAAAAAAAAAGAAAGAAAGGTCACTGTTCCTCAGTAACTAATTCCTATTACTATGGGATTTCAACAAGATTTTTCTTCCTAAAGGGAGAGGCTGCCTTTACACACTACTTCTCATCAACAAATCACCACATTCCCACATTATCTTCTTTTTGCCTTGTCCACCTTTTCTTCTTTGAACTCATATTGAAATTATGCCCAAAATATGTACAACCAGTTGGGAGGAGGATTGAGATCATGAAACAAATATTGTACCTACAAATAGATGCCAGTGAACATGATTCAGGCAATTAGACAAACATTTCTTTCCTCTCAGCAAATATTTTGATGAATGGATCCCTTCTTGAGCCAATGTTACTCTCACATTCTTTCTATCATCTTCTCAGCTCTGCTAGGCTCCTTTCTTCTATTCACTGCTTGCCTTGAGGGCAAACTTTAATCGAAGTTTATATGCAGTAAATCAAGATGGAAGATGGTTCCTCAGAAATGCATAAAGCCACATTCCACAATCCTAGAGGAAGAGGTAACACTTGTGCACATACAGCTAAGTATTTAATCAGCAACTCTGATCCAGCTCATGTGGAAGGAAGATGAACAGGATTCCTATCAGGTGTGCCCAGCTCTTAACGACCCAGTGTCTTATTCTCTTCTCCAGGAAATACACTTACAAAATACAAGCAAATAACCAAGGGCCACTCTCATGCACTTTATAAACGTTAACAATGTTCTCATCACTGACATGATGTTCACATAATGGCTTCTATTAACACAGCCAACAAGTTTTGCAACAGCGTCCTACATTTTTTTGATGCCTCTTGGTATTTCTGTCTCATGACAATGATGAAAAAGAATCCCCTATCTTCCCTGATATTTTGAGGTAATTATTCCCACTTGCTGTAACACAAACTGAGTTGGCTCCAGTGAAAATCCCACTAATAGTGACAACCTGGCATTTGCTACCATTTGATCTCAGGAACAAAAACACCGCTCTCTATGTCTATGTCAATGTACAGTTTACAAAGAGGTGTTGACGATTGTTATGCTGTGCATTCCAGAGACACACAGACTTAAGCCAGGTGTGACCCCTGAAACAAATGGCCGGTTTAGGCCATACTCAATGTCTCTCAACTGACTCAGTGGAAAACAATGGAAGGCACTGCTAACTGCTGTTGTTTAGTACCATTTATATCTCCCTTTCCCTCCTCTACAAATTTTTTTCCTCAAATATATAAGAATGTAGCATTGTGTATCATAATCTAACAAATACCTATGATAAATCATAAATCTATCCTATTTTATATCACTTTTGGTATGACTGATGATAATAACTAGCTTAGGCAATTATATTTCACAACATTAATCCTCATAAGACATGATTGAGTAGTTATAACAATATCACTGTAATAGATGATGGCCTAGGAAAAAAAGAGGTTTAGAAAGAGGTTGCAGACAGGGATGTTTAGGAGCTGACCTGCGCCAGCCTGCAAGAGCTACTTGTACACATCTCTCCCAACGTTACAGTCAGTGACACCACATGGTAGTTCCACACTGGCCACCGTGAAAGTATTTACACCATGAAAATTAGCAAAAACTATGGATCAAAAACACGACTCCCCAAAAAGCTGGTTGGTAAACATTTACTACTTACAAAACTAGTAAGTAGTGGATTTGAGATTTGAAGCCTGTTCTGACTCCAAGTTGGGTGGAAACAACTGGCCAAAAAATCAAGAGATGTTTGTTCCAGTTCTATGGAATTTTACGTCCCTTCATGTGTGTAACGGGCATTTCATTATCCATAGCATGCAGTTCCTAAATCTTTAAATAATGAATAAAAATATGAAGAAATATTTAAGGGCACTATGAGTATATTCTTGCTTGGTGAAGACAAGAGTTATGAACTTTGATGATCACCACTCCCACCACGTTCACTTAGTAGAATTGAAGAAAGGACACTCCTCTTCCCAGCCATTCTTCTCTAATCCTTCTTCCCCTGGCTCCTTTGGTAAAGTTCACTCAGAAGCACATTCTGAGACAAGGAATGGAATGCAAGTGATTTGTTATGGAAGTGCTCCCCAAGAACCATGGGAAGCAAGACAGGGATGAGGAAGAAGCCAAGTGAAGGTGTGATTTCAGGAGAAAGCCCATAAGAGCTCAGGAGCATACATTATACCACAGTTTGGCCTCAGATCAAGGAAGCTGGGCTTTTGTACCCCCTCTGTACCCCATCCCCACCCCCGCCATACACACACAGACATAGACACTGCCATTGGCGATGGGAGAGAGGAATTAAACTCCCTGGCACTTTGATCTCTACATAGAAGTTTGAATTCAGTGCCCACCACTGGAAGTCACAGGTGCCAGTCATTAGCAGTAGAGCCTGGAGAGGAGGGAAATGGGGGCACAGAGCTGGGGAAAACGATGCAGCAACACTGTTGACTATACTTTTACAAATAATGTTTTACTGAGAACCAGTCTTCATCCAGGCTAGCCTGGGGTAATACAGCTTTTCTCAGAAAAACTAACATGATTTGTCTATTCTCCTGGACCAATGGAGGCATATTAGGGAACTAGTGCTCTCTCAAAATCTAGAAAATAAGAAAATAGTCATTCTGCATAAAAATATCCAGCCCTATTTCAAAGACACAGAGACAGACAGGCAGAAACAGGCAGAGAAAGAATACACATGGTGGACACCACGGCCTGCGCTACACTGACTGAAGGAAGGGGGTGATCACTTGGGGAAGAGACACAGTGTGTCCCCCACCACAGTGAGCCTTTGAATACGGAGCTTTACATGTTATGACATGTCACAGTAACTGAAGTTTTCTTCCCCCACCCTAAGAAAGAATAAAAATTGCATGGCTAGTACACTTGAATATAATTGGGTAAGTGAATATATAAGTGGATATACGACTCTTTAGGTTTGCTCAGCAAAGAGCTCGTATCAGGCTTATGGATGGGCATTCAGACTAAGCATAATACAAAACTATCCATTTGATCATGTAAGTCATTCATGCCACAGGAAACCATGATACATTGAGAAAATCTTTTTTACAGTCCTGCATTATTTCCATGAAATCCTAATACGCTACAGAACTCAGAGTGTTTCCCCTTCTGCAAAATGTCCACAGATAACGTAAGAATTATTACCCCATTGTACACTAGGAAGCTGAGGCACCAATTAAGTGGCAAGTCTATTAGAAGGAGTCTTATGCTTGGAAATAATACCTCCTAACAGGGAATATGAATACTTGGAGATACTACTTTTTGTCGCATCTAAGCGACAACACATACAACCCCCCTCCCAAGAAAAAATACACACAATGCTCATTGCGTTTTGGGCTATTTTTTTATTTTTATCTCCTATATCATGCAACTCCATATTTTTTTTAAAGATTATTTTTTTCTATTTTTTCCTTTTATTTTAAAATGTAATCTTAGTTATCTCAGGGAAGTAAAAATCCTAGTGTGAAATAGTTAATAAGAGTTTTTAATAATCATTACTCATAAAATCTCAAGTGGCTTTGGTGGGCATCTGGTCGTCATTAAGAGGATTGAATTTATCAGACAAGTCATTTTGCTTAATTAGGTGGCTAACTGGCAGGGCCTTTCTTACTGAAAAAGCATTAAAATCATCAGTGAAAGCCTCAAGAAGTCCTTGATTGGACCATTTTGTCATTGTTTTACTGGGTATCATCAAATTCCCACTTGCAACCCCAAGGAATTAATTCAAGTTCCAGAAACCTGCATAAAGCCCACAGAACCGGTTAGCCAACTTAAATTATGGAAACTTACCTAAAAATAATAAAGTAAATCAGTATCTCAGCTCCTAATTTACAGAAAGGCATTCATGCTTGGCATGACCCTTACTTTAACTATAGTCAGTTCCTTACATCCCCAAGTCTAGCCTTAGAACAAGTGTGGCCTAATAACTTAGGAATGACCAGTTAGCAAGCTCCAAGTCATCCTTCAATAGAGGAAGGGCTTCCGAGACTACAGCAGATGTTTTAATTGGACAAACACCAACTGCTCCTTCATGCAGAAACTAATAAGCTACAATTCAGTAGCATGTTCATTTTTTCATAAACTTGTATATCAAAAAGAAAAAAGAAAAGGATGTAACATCCTACTCTCAAAGTTTAAAAACAAGTCACCCAAACTATTTGAAAAGGGATTAGCCCTTGAGTAAATAAGCAAGGAAATGATTGGCTTAAGTAGAAAAATACTAGTATGAAAATCTGGAGTGCAATCTCTCTCTTCACCAATACTAGGGGTTCTGACACTTTAATAGGCAGTTCAAGCCTTTCTCTTCTGGTAATGTCCTTTTACCTTATTCCTGGATGGGAAACTGAATACTAGTCTTTGAATTCAAACATTCCCCAAGAATCCTGTGGAGGTTTCCCACAGCTCATAGGTCTAACGACTCTATCAGGGTAGAAGAAACAGTAATAATTGGATCCCATGAGCTTCTACTTGCAGTCATCAAGGAATGGAAAGTAAGCTGATTGAGCTGTGTGGCCAGGCAACAAGACTTGTGAACACCATTTGACAGAAAACAACCAGAGAAACAAGGAGAGTTGGCCCCAGGGATCTCCAAGTGCACAGAAGTGGCTATGAGTGTACTTGCATGCTCCCTATCTAGGATGCAGAAATTCCAGGCAAAGTTTTCCAACCCACTAGTGCTTGCTTACAGTGAAGAAAGGTGCTATATATAGCCTACACCTTAGATTCCTTCTTAAAGTCTGTGACCTGAAGTCTGAAGCTGAAGTCACAAACCAGCTGGCCTGTCCTCTCATTAAACCGTCCATCTCATCCTCTACCTAAGCTGAATTGTTTTCTTTTTTTAATTTCAATATTTCACTCATCTTTCCCTTCCCAAAACAAAGTTGACTGAAACCTTGTAGGCAACAAATATTAAAGCTTTCCTGTATAATTAATTTATGTGCAAAAGCACATGATCCTGGCAAAATGGGAGGTTTTCATAGATTTTACCAAATAACCTAATTTATTTGTAAATGGCAGTTAGACTAGATAACAGGATAGGCCTTGATATATGATAATCTCTTGTTAACAGAAATCATAGGACTCACGAGTTTTGGTTCAAAATACCCTCTGTGTCTTACTCCTTGATCAGCAGATCCAAATAGGGTCAACTAACAGCCCAAATCTCTCATTCAAACTGCCATCAACTACTCGTGTATCTGGGCAGGTTGGCAAAATGTACAAAATGTACAAAATGTACAGGTTGGAATACAAAAGGATTCATTCATGCTGCAACATCTATTTTTTTATTGACCATAAAATATAATAAATTAGAAAGTTCCATGTAGCAGAAGGTGATTTTGTTTAAGTAAAAATTTAAGAAGAGAAATTTGGTAGCAATGTTAAGCACCAACCACAGAAGGGTGATTATGGAGTGCGGTGAAGAGAAATAATCATCATAAATGCCATTTACTGAGCGCTTCCCATAGACCATGGGATCCTCCAAGGGCTTCCATGGGTTTTATTGGTCTAAAGTAGCCAATAGGCTATTATTATTAAAAACTCATATCAAGGTTTACCATTTCTGTCTTCTCAGATGAGTAGCTTAATTCATATTATGGGAAGGTGGGTGAATCTGTCTACTCTTGCTTTCTTCTTTCAGAGATTGGTAAAGGAGAGGACATGGAAAGATTGACATTTCATAGTCTCTTCTAGAGTTGCAAACACAGGCTGGCTTAGTGAATGTTGAGTAAGTTTGATAGGCTTCCATTCAAGTGGAAGGAAGGATAATAAGCTAAGACAAAGTATCTTCCCAGAAGATCCAAGTTTGAGAAGCTCAGAAGAATGGAGTGAGAGGGTGATATAAGGAGCATATGGAGCCAGAGAGTTTACCGAGCTATCTAGATATGTAAAGCTCCCTCATCTTCCCAACCCATGAGCTGAAGGGCTTAAGTTCTACAAGTCAGAATGGAATCAGTATAGAAGACAGACATCAGACATGATAAATTAGTGGGATTCAGAAAAAAAACCCAACCCCAGACACAGAACTCATATAGGATAGCAGCACTCCAAGGAGTTCCCAAGAACTTTGCCCTTCAAATACAACAAGTGATGGAAGCATGGCACTTGTTTTTAAGTCTAAAAGTACAAGACCTCAAATAACTTAGAGATACTTCATCCTCAAATCTTACAAAAATCCTATAAAGTACATATTGCCATCCCCATCTTACATCTTTCTATCCCATCATGGTCCAAGGAAGAGACTAACACTGTGGTTCATGAAGAAAAACAAAAGGGGTTTGGAGCTTTTGTTTTTCATGACATCAACCCAAAAGCCACAATCTTGGGCAAATGATGGTGCTCCCCATTGATTTCCCAGACTGGGGAAGGTTAACAGCAGCAGGATAGGATGCTGTGTCTTTCCCTAGATAGGAATTAGGGAGTGGAATTTCAGATTATCATTTTTAAGGTGTTTCTCAGTCCTATGACTCTGACTTGAGCAGCATGATTCCATCTGTGGTAACTGGGTACAGTCAGAGTATCTGTGACCTACTTTTTGGTCCTACTAACATTCCCACAAATATCTGGAAAGGGGAGTTTTTTTGTTGATTATGAGACAAAAACAACTCCAAGAAAGAAAATCTCCCCCAATTTATTTTCCTTAGTATTCTTTTTTACTTATCCTGCTTTTGTAGAAAGAAGAAGAAGAAAAAAAGGTAAATTAATCCTTTCAGAAGATTCATGACCCCATGAGATAAATTTTCCCTTCTATGTTATCAGTGCTAAATGTCATCCTTGTTGCCTTTAAATTATCATATTTCATATAAAGGATCAAAGCAAACCTCCAGTTAGTTTCTCAAGGTGGTTCTGCATAGTGTCAATGCTGGCGTTGTGCTTATAAAACTTTCACCATGTACAAAAATGAAGATACTGACAAAATGGGAAAGACTTACCTGGACCCGCACACATTTGTGCTTTCTTCCCTTGTTTGGAATATCTGGTCAGAATTCAGGATGAATTCTGTGTGGCATGGTATAAAACTAACCAGGCCATTAGAACTCAAAGCTGGCACTCGGAATTAATGAGTCTTACCTACTGAGTTATCTGCCTTCTAAGGCCTAAGAACATCAGATGAGACAGAGTCAGTGAGTAAGAACTACATGCTCTTCTGAAAAGAAATAGGCAAAATAAAACCAGTGTAATTTGTGCTAGAATCCCAGGGTTATAGGTAAAATGAAGACCTTTTTTTTAACTATAAAAGTATTAAAAGCTCACCACAGGAAATTTGAGAAGAAAAGCTTTAAAAACTTAAAACCATCTATTTTTTCAATAACATTTGGTACATTATTCTACATGTTTTGCATATATTTAAGAGTATAACTTATATGCAAATTGTTACACTGTATTTTAACATATCAGTTAAAAGACTCATGTTATAAGCTCTCTCTAAAGATACTTGTAAGTGACAAAATAAATTCCTTAGTGTCTCAGTAAACCATGATTTATGTGGATGGTCTACATTGAGTATTTTAATTATTTTTAATTATTTTTTTACTAAGTAAAACTGTGTTTGACATGGGGTGATATTTAATAGTATCAAGTATAAAATCCAAGTTTCTTTTTAATATGGTGATTAAAATTACTTAATGTAGTTATGGTGTTATTTCCACAAAAAAAAAAATCTGGAAAGAAAACAGGCTACTTTCAAGGCAAGGCAGTTGTACCTTTTGAATATGTATGTTTGTGCTCCGCATATGACCCCAGTCAGAACTAGCAAAACAAAAACCGTGTTCCTTCTGTTGTAAACAATAGCAATGACCCAGGGGTGAGAAGAGGCTCCAGCTCCAACAACACACTGCTGTTCCTGGCCTCTGAGCTCATAAATAGTCTCTTTTTCTGTTGTGTTCATTCTATGCTTTACTGTTTCCAGCTAGATTCTGGTGCAGTCATTATGGCTATGGCCCAGATATTTGTGTTTCTTTCTGGCCTGCCCAGTTCTTGTTGAAAGGTCACCGCCTCTTTGATTTCTTTGAGAAGAGACTTCAACCATCTCTCCCATCCTAACAATGGTTCTCAGGGCTGTTATACTTTGGAAGCTGTGGGAGTTGGTAGTTGATTTTGTTTTTTTCATATGCTACAAAATCTTTTTCAGGTTTCATTTCTCCTTTCTCACTTTTCTTATTTTTGTCTCATACAACTTTCCAGCTGATGGTTCATTTCTTACCTAACCATCCCAATGTAATTTCAGGTGCTCATTTTCTTCCTACCAGATCCTCTTGCCAATCTTCTAATTGACCAACTATGAAGAAGTCTTCTCCTTGCTACTGATCCCACCAGAATCTCAGAAGTCCCCCTCAGCCACAGAAGGAGACCCAGACAGTTAGAAGGCCAGCAACTTGAAGGCATGAGGCCAAAAGCCTTGGCCTAGTGCTGAAATGTTGTTCTGCTAATGTTTATCTCATGCCTAGTATTTCTTATTAATAAGGCACTAAATAAGGGGGCAATCCAGTGTTTCCATTGCCAAAAGAAAATGTCTCTCTTTTAATTAATCAATGTAAATGGGCCTTTACTGGAAAACAGAAGAGAAGTGTTTCTAGAACTCAGGATATAATGTTACATTAGGGAATACTATACCCTTTTTATTTTGAAGTGGAAAATTTTAAAAAATGCAGAGACGCTAGGTCTGGACTAGCTGAGAGAGAGTTCACAAATCATTGCTGAACAGGTGCTTTTTTGTAAACTCAGGATTTTTGTTTCTCAGTTTACTTTTGCTGCAATTCATTTGGTGGGAATTCATTTGGCTGCAATTCATTTGGTGGGAGCTCAAATCAAGCAAATTATCTGGATGGAGCAATTTATGAAACAAGAAATAACTTACAGTCAAACTCCACTTCTTCCTTATTCCTCTTTCTGTTTCCCTCATGGACCAATGCAATTATCACTCAGCTGGGGACCAATGTAAATACAGATAAAAACAGGAACCCTACAAGATGACTGCTTGGCTTCACTTCGCGTCAACTTACTTGTCCTTAGTGCCTTTCCTGGTGCAGAGGATCATCTTCTTTCATTACTCAGTTCCCTTTTGCTTCAATTTTTCTCTCAAGACAATCTAATTTAAAACTGATCCAAAGCCACCTAATATTCTTCCAATGTCACAGATTCTATTGTTTAACTCAGGTATTTGTACACGATTATACACTATGTAAACCAAAGAGTTGACTTAATGAAGGTAAATCAGGAGAAGCTAACTTTTTAAAATGTGGGCTGAGCACATGCATTATCCTCTCTCTTTCCCTTAAATCTGAAACAGCAGCTCCTAAGAGCAACAGGAGCCAGAATGGAGACATTGGCAGATGAGAAACTGAAGGAATTTTGGAGGATGGAACCTCTAGAAATGTGAATCAGATTGGCATCAGATTTTTCATCAGAATGAAAAGGTTAAAAGGCAGCCCCTCAAACTTTGAAAATAAAATGGATTTAGAAGCTATGATTCTAAACCTGCCAATTTTTAAGTTGATTGTGAAGGCAAAATGCAGTTCTTTTCGAGTAAGACAATATCTTAAAATGTTACTTCTCTGGAACTGTTTTTGAGGAGGACACTGAGTTGTTGAACTCCAGGCCCTTGAGTATGAACACCAAAAGGAGAAAATGGGATCAAGAAGCAAATAAGACATTTGACAAAATACAGCATATTTTCTTGATAAAAACCCTCAATTAAGTCGGGACAGAAGGAATATTCCTCAACATCATAAAGGCCATATATGAAAGACCCATAGCTAATATCATCCCCAATGGAGGAAAACTGAGAGCTTTTCCCCTGGGATCAGGAACACAACAGGAATGTCCACTCTCACCACTATTGTTCAACATAGTACTAGAAGTCCTAATCTCAGCAATCAGACAACAAAAAGAAATAAAAGGAATACAAATTGGCAAAGAAAAAATTAAACTTTCACTCTTTGTAGATGACATGATACTCTACATGGAAAACCCAAGAGACCACCAAAAAATGGCTAGAACTGATATGTGAATTCAGCAAAGTCAAGGGATATAAAGTCAATGTACAGAAACTGGTTGCATTTCTATATACCAATAATCAAGCAGCAGAAAGAGAACTCAAGGAATCAATCCCATTTACAACTGCACCAAAAACCATAAAACACCTAGGAATAAACCTAACCCAAGAGGTAAAAGATCTGTATGCTGAAAACTATAGAAAGCTTATGAAAGAAATTTAAGAAGACACAAAGAAATGGAAAAACTTTCCATGTTCATGGATCAGAAGAACCAGTATTGTTAAAATGGCTACATACCCAAAGTAATCTACACATTCAATGCAATCCCTATCTAAATAACACCAGCATTCCTCACAGAGCTTGAACAAACAAGCCCAAAATTTGTATGGAATCACAAAAGACCCCGGATAGCCAAGGTAATGTTGAAAAAGAAAACCAAAGCTGGAGGCCTCACAATTCTGGACTTCAAGCTGTATTACAAAGTTATAGTCATCAAGACAGTATGCTACTAGCATAAGAAGAGACACATATATCAATGAATAGAATAGAGAACCCAGAAATGGACCCACAAACATATGGCCAACTAATCTTTGACAAAGCAGGAAAGAATATCCAATGGAAAGAAGACACTCTCTTCAGCAAATGGTGTTGGGAAAACTGGACAATGACATGAAGAATGAACCTGGACCACGTTGTTATACCATACACAAAAATAAATTTAAAATGATGGAATACCTGAATATGAGACAGGAACCATCAAAATCCTTCAGGAGAAAACAGGCAACAACCTCTATGACATCAGCTGCAGGAACTTCTTACTCAACATGTCTCTGGAGGCAAGGGAAACAAAAGCAAAAATAAACTATTGGGACCTCATCAAGATAAAAAGCTTCTGTACAGTGAAGGAAACAATCAGCAAAACTAAAAGGCAATTGGTGGGATGAGAGAAGATATTTGCAAATGATGTATCTCATAAAGGGTTAGTATCCAAAATCAATAAAGAACTTATCAAACTCAATACCCAAAAAACAAATAATCCAGTGAAGAAATGGGCAAAAGACATGAACAGAGACTTTCCGAAGAAGACATCCATCCAGATGGCTAACAGAAACATGAAAAAATGCTCAACATCACTCATCATCAGGGAAATACAAATCAAAACCACAATGAGATACCACCTCACACCCGTCAGAATGGCTAAAATTAACAACTCAGGAAACAACAGATATTAGTAAGGATGCAGAGGAAGGGGAACCCTTTTGCACGTTGGTGGGGATACAAACTGATGCAGTCACTCTGGGAAAAGTATGGAGGCTCCTCAAAAAGGTAAAAATAGAATTACCCTAGGACCCAGAAATTGCACTACTAGGTATTTATCCAAACAACACAAAAATGCTGATTCAAAGGGGGGCATGCACCCCAATGTTTATAGCAGTGCTATCAACAATAGCCAAATTATGGAAAGACCCCAAATGTCCATCAACTGTCAAATGGATAAAGAAGATGTGGTGTATGTGTGTGCGCGCGTGTGTGTGTGTGTGCAGGCACTCATCTACAAAGAGTGAAAGTTTAATTTTTTCTTTGCCAGTTTGTATGCCTTTTATTTCTTTTTGTTGTCTGATTGCTGAGGCTAGGACTTCCAGTACTATGTTGAACAACAGTGGTGAGAGTGGACATTCCTGTTGTGTTCCTGATATCAAGGGTAAAGCTCTCAGCACACACACATACACACACACACACACACACACACACACACACACACACACACACAGTGGAATACTACTCTTTGATCAAAAAGAATGAAATCTTGCCATCTGCAAGATGGATGGAACTAGAGTATATTATGCTAACTGAAGTCAGTCAGAGAAAGACAAATATCATATGATTTCACTCATCTCTGGAATTTAAGAAACAAAACAGATGAACATAGAGGAAGGGAAGGAAAAATAAGATAACAGAGAGGGAGGTAAACCAGAAGAGACTCTTAAACACAGAGAACAAACTGGGGGTTGATAGAGAGGAGCTGGGTGGGTAGATGGGCTAAATGGGTGATGGGCATTAAGGACAGCACTTGTTGGAATGAGCACTGGGTGTTATATGTAAGTGATGAATCACTGGGTTCCACTCCTGAAACCAATACTACATTGTTAAGTAACTTGAATTTAAGTAACTAATTTTTTTAAAAAAGAAGCAAATGAGATAACCCATGAGTTCCAAGAAGAGAAAGCCCTAGAAGGTGGCCTGGGGATAATCAGTCCAGATGGAAGTAGAAATAGACAAAATCAGCAAAGGGTTGATTTGCTGAACAGTTAGGATTTTTTCTTAAGCTTTCATTTTTAATGCTTTTTTCAACTTTTTTGAGGTATACTTACTATGCAAAAAGTTGCACATATTTAACACATGCATTTTGATGCATATATCCATGATGCCCTTACCACAAAAAAGGTAATAAACATATCCATCACCTCCAAAAGATTCCCTGTGTCCCCTTGCTTTGTGACTGTGTTTGTGTGCATGTGCCTGTGTGTGTGGTAAGAGCACTTAGCATGAGATCTACTCTCTTAAGTTTTTAAGCTCACAACACCATACTGTGAACTACAGGCACAATGTTACACAGCAGATCTCTAGAACTTATTCATCTGGTATAGCTGTAACTTTATATCCATTGAACAACAATGCCCCATTTCCCCCTCTCCTCATCCCCTGGAAACCACCATTCTATTCTTTGCTTCTGTAAGCTTGACTATTTTAGGTATCTCCTATAGTGAAATCAGGCAGTATTTGTCCTTCTGTGACTGGCTTATTTCACTTAGCATAATATCTTCCTAGCCCATTTGTGTTGCCACAAATGTTAGGATTTCCTCTTCTGAAGCTTTTATTTTGCTCCAACCACTGACCCTTTATTTGACTGGGTGAGCTTTCCTTTAAATGCCGTCCCCTAGGGTGTTTAGCTGACTTATGCTCTTCCTTTCGTCCTGCCTTGGTCTGAAATTCTGTCTTGGCAGTTTTGCCACCGTAGGGGCAAGGACAGGATGTGAGTTCAAACAGAGAAGCCAATAAACAGTGTTAATGGGAAGCCCATTTATTTGTTCCTTTATAGAGTGAAACCAGGGGCAGGATGGTGGCAGCAAAAAACAAAAAAAAACAAAACAAAACAAAACAAAAAGCAAATATTAAGCTTTCATAAAGGGAACAGAACAAAAATCAACTAACTATTCAGTGATTTAAATATTTGGCAAGTTGACCATGATATTAGATGAGTAAGTTGGTAGGCTCCAACTAAAATATATTCAAGAAAAAGGAAAGGATTTTAAGAAAATACAAAATGAATAAGAAATGAGGTTATTAGGGATATGATGAGAAAGGTATATGTATCCTCTCCTGAGAAATAAAGCAAAGCAATCAGAAACTCCAAGGGAGGAAAATACTATACAAGGAAAGTATAACGCCAATATGAATCTGAAATTCAGCATGATTTTGAACAATGTGTATAGTTAGAAAAAGGGAAAGCCATTTTATCTTCACATAAGGAACATTCTTGGTTGAATGAGGGATGGGGTGAGGGACAGGGTAGCACTGGAGCCATGAGAGAAGGAAATTTGATGATAGCACACTGCTGGAAATGCTAAAAGCAGTGGGAAGGAGCTTCACGATGATCGGAACATGCCTCTCTTTTTCTGTAATATTTTTTAAGTTTATTTATTTTTAGAAGAGAGGGAGAGAAGATAGAGAGAGAATCCCCATTCTAACCGCACGGCTCCACCTCACAAACCGGGAGATCGATCACCTGAGACGAGATGAAGAGTTGGATGCTTAACCAACTGAGCCACTCAAGTGTCCCCTCTACTTTTCTGTAATTCTTGCTGCTTTTCCTTACTCTGTCAGCTGAGCTTTAAGGCTGGCTTCCTCCTCAACTGCAAGATGGCTGCCTGTATTAACAGAGCCTCATGTTTCTTGTTTCTAATTCAGAAGGAGGAGAGGGAGAGTGGAGTCCCGTAATCATTGAGCTTGCGCCCATAAGACCATCTCTGAGCCAGTCCTCATGACTGGGATGCCATGTGCTAATTGGTTTTGGCATGGATTGTCTGCAGAAAGCAGAAGACACTTGGGTGAGGGCAATTCTACCCCAACCACAGACTGCTGTGCCACAGGGAGGAGGCAGAATGGGTTTGTGAGAGACAAACACAACATGCAACACACCATAATACTTTCACAGCTTTTGAAAACTTTGTAAAGAGATTTCCCTTTTCCTTCAATTTACCTTCAGGATTTAGAACTGTGCCGTGCAATATAGTAGGTACTAATCACGTGTGGTTATTCATATTTAAATTTTAATTAATTACAATTAAGTATAATTAAAACTGGTTTTTCAATTGTGTTAGCCATATTTCAAATGCTTAATAGCCACACATGGCGAGTGCTACCAAATAGGACAATGAAGATGACAGAAATTTCTATCATTACTAGAAAGTTCTAGTGGACAGCACTAGGTTGGAGCATAAAATGCTCTGACTTGAGGATGGATGTTTTCTATTGAGTATCCTCCTTGGATGTACTTTGTCCATGACTACAATGCCTGTTTCCCATAAAAGCTTGCAGTGTAAATAAGAAACACACAGGTTTTTCAGCTTTGATAATATTTCTTCCTTGTGTACTTACTTTTTCCAAGGAAAGCTTGCATGGGTGACTGGACAGAGATTAAGAAGTAGACCAAATTTTTAGTCTTTCAGCCCTTTTTGGTCTCCCCTTATCTACCTATTTCCTTACATGCCCTTCCTCTAGGCTGTGTCCATTCCATGATCTCCCCCTCAAGCAGTAGCTGATATTCCATGAGGCAGCTACCATTAACTTAGTTTTTAAGGTACATATTTCATTATATTGAAATTGATATTAATGTGTTCATGTGTGTGAGTAGTGGTTGGAGGGCTGGCACAAGCTTTGATGCAAAACTCAGTATTTAACAAAGCAATTATTCAGTGGTAATTGAGTTAGCTAAACTGATTGCCAATATAATTTTTTCTGATTAGAAATTAATTTCTTGAAGTGTTTTAGTGATCGCATCCTTCCAGAATACACAAGAAGGAGCTGAAGATGGTGGGGAATAAGCAGAGGTCTCCAATGTTTCTATTTCTATAAGCATAAAGAAAAGCTTCTGGAATAGGGAGTGATGGGGGTGGGGAGTGATTTAAAGGTTTACCAGTGTTGGGGCACCTGGGTGGCTCAGGCGGTTGAGTGTCTGACTTCAGCTCAGGTCATGATCTCACAGCTCATGGGTTCGAGCCCTGCCCACGTCAGGCTCTGTGCTGACAGCTCAGAGCCTGGAGCCTGCTTTGGATTCTGTGCCTCCCTCTCTCTCTGCCCCAACCCACTCACATTCTGTCTCTGTCTCTCTCAAAAATAAATAAACATTAAAAAAAAATTAAAGGTTTACCAGTGTTAAAAAACAGCTAAGAGTTAATGAGAAAATAACATAAGTGACATTTACTGGACACTTAATATATGCCAGGTACTGTTTTAACTGCTTTATCTGTAATACTCCATTTATTATTCTCATCAACTCTATGAGATAATTACTATTATTTTCCCATTTCTTCACTGATAAGGAAACTGAAGGGTTGTGAGGTTAAGCAACTTTCTCTAGGATCCAAGACTATGAAATAACCCTATCTATGTGAGCCAGTCTTGTGACTCCAGCCTAGGCAGGCCGCCTCTGTGGCTTAGTAACTATGCACTGACTTGAGGAAGCCAACTAAACTTCACAATACCAGCAGCTGATCTGCATCCCACTACAAGCTGTGAAACTTTGCTTTACCTGTTTATCAGGAAGTAAACACAGACAAGGAGTTCTAAAGTTAGCTGGTTGGTTTTATGGAATCCCCCATAGCTGTAAAGATTCTAAATAGTCAAAGTTTGCTTGAGACCAATGAAGTCTAAGTCAAGTAGCAACTGATAAAACAGAAATTAGTGGTAAAATCTACTCAACGTTTGTTTAAGCATCTTTATTAATTTAAATCTAGTCCTACACTGACTTAAATTTGGTCTATGATAATGATTAGAGAATGTCAATTATTTTCAAAGAGTCTTATTTTCCTATATATGTTTTCCTATATATGATTCTACAAGAGAGTAGCCATAGGACTTTCCAAGGATCCAGGTGTTTCTAAATGCATTTCTAAATGTTTTAGTGATGGAAGGTCCTTCTGGGCGTTCTTATGGGTCATTGTTGGGGGATGGGTGTCCATATCACACATGACAAATCCACTCTACCATTTGGATTCTCTCCAAAGCCTTTGGATTCTCTCTTCCCTAACATGACAGAGAAGCTCTGGAATCTCTATCTCTTAAACTGTAGACCACCATGGAATTTGACTTTCTGTCCACCAACCAATAAGATCTCAGAGTTACCTACAGCTGCACTAGCTAACAGATTAAATCCAAAGAGTGAATTTGAAGCTGAGAGGCAGTAAATTAGTAAGCGGCACAGTTATATGCCGTTCACTGAAAAGAAGAATACTCTTAATTGTTTAATTCAAGGAAATACCTGAAACCTAGCCCAGAGAAATTAAAATCCAGAACCCTCCCAAATTTTCTAACAAAGCTACTAGCAAAATTCTACTTGTAAAAATTCAGCCAGTGAAATAGAAAGCCAGATAAGTGTTCTTTTTCTTTGTTTGTTAAGAGATTGTCTGCATTTGAAAATATTTGTAACAGTCTCTTATTTCTTGTGTTGTGACACTGTGAGATCTGAAGGGGTTTTTGTGTGACTATAAATTCATGCGTCTCATACAGAGAAGCAAGAGAGCCTGATCACAGACAATGAAACCTGTGATTACAGGCTAATTATCAAGTGTGGTCTGGTCACTTGCTGACTCCTGTCGCCCCAGGACACCTGTATCAATATACTGTATTGCCTCTCCACTTCATATTTATAGTGGGTTACAAAGCATTTCACAAAATGGTGGGAAAATGAATTTTCTGTAACTTGCTGGTGAAGGCGATATTTGGGGAAAGGAGAAAACTTTTTCCCTGGGGCTATTCCCCTAATTTACTAAAGGATCAGATGAAGTTGAGAGCAGTATAATTTTGGTCAGATCCTGCCACAGGCTGGGGAGGGTGAGGAGTTATCTATTCAGCTGACACTGAATAGATAACACCATTTTTCCAGACGTGTATTCTAGGCATTACCCTTAGGAAATAACCTGCTATCCGCGCTTGGTCTTTTTAAGATACTGTTCAGACACTTTACTTTTTATTGTTTTTACCTTTTGCTTGGTGGTGGTGGTAAAAACTCTTAAGTTCTATTCGCTCAGCAAATTTCAATTATACAATACAGTGTTATCAACTGTAGTCACCACGTTATACAGGAGATACTCAGCTCTTATTTAGCTTTTAATAGACATTTTGTACCCTTGTAACAATCTCTTTCTATTTCTCCCATCCTCCAGCCTCTGGCAACCACCATTCTATTCTGTTTCTAGGAGCTCACCTTTTTTTTTTTTTTTAAAGATTTCACATATAAGTGATACCATGCAGTATTTGTTTTTCTCTGTATGGCTTAATTTCACTTAGTGTAGTGCCCCGAGGTTCATCCATCTTGTTGCAAATGGCAAGATTTCCTTCTTTTTTAAGGCTACATAATATTCTGTTCTCTAATATGCACCACATTTTTTTATCCATTCATCCATTGATTTTCATACTATTTACTATGAATAATGATGCAGTGCACACTGGAAAATAGATATCTCTTCAAGATAATGATTTTGGTTTTTTGGATATACTCAGACACGGCATTGCTGGATCAGACAGTAATTGTATCCTTAATTTCTTGAGAAAACTCCATACTGTTCTCCACAATGGCTGTACCACTTTACATTCCTACCAACAGTGTGCCAGTTTTCCTTTTCTCCACATTCTTGCAGCATTTGTTATCTCTTGTACTTTTGATAATAGACATCCTAATGAATCTCAGGTGATAACTTCTTGCAGTTTTGATTCTCATTTCCCTGATGACTACTGATGTTGAACCCATTTTCTATTGGTCATTTATATGCCTTCTTTGGAAAATTTTCTATTCAGGTCCTTTGTCCATTTTCCATTGGGTTGTTTTTGGGGTTTTTTGTTTTATTGTTTGTTTGTTTTTTTGGTGTTGACTTATAGAAGTTCCTTATATATTTTAGATATTTATCCTTTATCAAATGCATGATTTGCAAATATTTTCTCTCATTCCATAGGTTGGCTTTTCATTTTGTTGATGGTTTCCTTTGCTGTACAGAAGCTTTTAGTTTGATATAGTCCCACCTGTCTACTTTTGCTTTCGTTGCCTATACTTTTGGTGTCAAATCAAGAAAAAATCATTGCCAAGACTGGTGTCAAGGAGGCTAGTTTCTACTTTTCTTCTAGGACTTTCATGGTTTCAAGTCTATGTTCAAATCTTTAATCTGAGTTAATTTTTGTTTATGGTCTAAAAAAGGGTACAATTTCATTGTTTTACATGTGGATATCCAGTTTTGGCAGCATTACGTATTGAAGAAACTATCTTTTCTCCATTGTATATTTTTGGAGCCTTGTCGAAAATTAATTGACCATGTAGGCATTGGTTTACCTCTGGGTTCTCTATTCCATTCCATTGATGTAAGTGTCTGTTTTTATGCCAATTCCATACTATTTTGCTTCCTACAGTTTGGTAACATAGATTGAAAGAAGGAAGTGTGCTGCCTATAGCTTTGTTCTTCTTTCTCCACATTGTCTTGGTTATTTGGGGTCTTTTATGATTCTATATGAATTTTAGGATTAATTTTCCTATCTATGAAAAATAACATTGGAATTTTGATAGGGATTGCATTGAATTTGTGATTTTAGGTAGTATGGACATTAAATCATATTAATTTTCCAATCCATGAACATGAATATCTTTTCATTTATTTGTGTCTTCAATTTCTTTCATCAATGGTTTGTATTTTCAGTGTACAAATCTTTGATCTTCTTAAATTTATTCCTAAGTATTTTATTCTTTTTGATGCTATTGTAAATAGAATTTTCTTAATTTCTTTTTCTAAATAGTTTGTTGTTAGTGTATAGAAACAGGACTTTGATTTTTAAATATTGATTTTGTATCCTGAGTTTATTTATTACTTCTAAAAGGTTTTAGTGGACTCCTTAGGGTTTTCTATATATATCATGTCATCAATAAACAGACCTCTCTGGGGGCGCCTGGGTGGCTCAGTCGGTTGAGCATCCGACTTCGGCTCAGGTCATGATCTCACAGTTTGTGGGTTCAAGCCCCGCATCAGGCTCTGTGCTGACTGCTTGCTCAGAGCCTGGAGCCTGCTTCAGATTCTGTGTCTCCTTCTCTCTCTGCCCCTCCCCCGCTCACACTTTGTCTCACTCTGTTTCTCAAAAATAAATCAATGTAAAAAAATTTAAAAATAAATAAAAAATAAAAAAATAAACAGACCTCTCTGATTTGGGTACCTTTTATTTCTTTTTCTTTCCTAATTTCTCAGACTAAGATTTCCATTATTATACTGAATAAAAGTGGTGACAGTGTGCATCCTTGTCTTGTCCCTGATCATGAAGGAAAAGCTTTTAGCTTTTCATCATTGATTATGATGTTAGCTGTGGGCTTGTCACATGTGGCCTTTATTATGTTAAGGTACATTCCTTCCATAACCATTGTGTTCAAAGTTTTTTTTTTTTTTATCATGAAACAATGTTAAATTTTATCAAATGCTTTTTCTGCATCTATTGAGATGACCATATGACTTTTTTATCCTTTATTTTGTTCATGTGGTATGTTACATTTACTGATTTGCATATATTAAACCATCCTTGCATGCCAGGAACAAATCCCATTTGATCATGGTGTATTTTCCTTCGAATGTATCGTTGAATTTGGTTTGCTAATATTTTGTCCAGCAATTTTGTATCTATGTTCATCAGGGACATTGGCCTGTAGTTTTCTTGTAGTGTCCTTGCCTGGTTAGGTATCAGAGTAATGCTGAACTTGTAAAATGAGTTTGGAAGTATTCCCTCCTCTTCTCTTTTTTTTGGAAGAGTTTGCGAAGGATTTGTATTAATTCTTATCTAAATGTTTAGTTGAATTCACCAGTGAAGACATTTGGTTCTGGAATTCTCTTTGTTGGGAAGTTTTAGATAATTGATTAAATCTCCTTGATGACGGCTATGTTCAGATTTTTTATTTCTTCATGATTTTTAGTCTTTGTAGCTTGTGTGTTTCTAGAAATTTATCCAATTCATGAAGGTTATCTACTTTGTTAACATAATTTTCGTAGTAGTTTCACATGAATCTTAGTATTTCTGTAGTATCAGTTGCAATGTTGCATCTTTCATTTGATATTTTTTGTCTTCTCTCATTTTTTTGCTTAGTCTAGCTAAAGGATTGCCAATTTCATTTATCTTTTTTTTTTAAAAAAAGCTCTTTCTTTCATTAATCTTTCCCATTGTCTTTCTAGTCTCTATTTCATTTATTTCATTTCATTTATTTTCTTCTGCTAATTTTGGGTTTAGTTTCTTCTTTTTCCAATTCCTTGAGGTATAAAGTTAGGTTGTTTATTTCAGTTTTGTCTTTTTTCTTAATGTATACATACATCACTATAAACTTCCCTCTTAGAACTGCTTTTGCTGCATCCCCAGAAGTTTTGGAATATTGTATATCCATTTTTATTTGTCCAAGATATTTTTTATTTCTCTTTTGATTTCTTACTTGGTCATTGATTGCTCAGGACTGTGTTGTTTAGTTTCCACATGTTTGTGAATTTTCCATTTTCCTTTTGTAATTGCTTTTTAGTTTTATACCATTGTGGTCAGAAAAGATGCTTGATATTATTTCACTCTTCTTAAATTTCTAAGACTTGTTTCGTGGCCCAACATATGATCTATCCCAGAGAGTGTTCCATGTGCATTTACAAAGAATGTGTATTCTGCTGCTGTTGGATGGACTATTTTATACATTGTCTGTTAGGTCCATCTGGTACCCTCAGGCAGCAGTTTGTGAGGTATGCAGTCAAATCCCTTCCAGGGAAAGACTGGGAGCCTGGTGTTTTTGCCTGTTCTCTCTGTGTTAAACCCTGAGGGGACAGCTGTGGCAAGTGTTTATGTGCCTTTTAACAAGTGCTTCTTTGTTTGCTATAGTCCTGTGGTATTTGTGAATGCAAGCCCCCTTCACTTTTAGAGCTAGATGATTTGGACACATGTCCCTGGGATGGTAGTCCACATTGGGGCACAAAAGAAATTGTGGTCTAAACCCTTTACTCCTGAGGTAGAAAGCTGGGAGTTGGGGACTCCCTCCTGATCACATAGCATTGTGCCAGAGGTAAGTTTATGGTGAGAGTGTGTCTACGTCTTTCTTACCTGTTTTAAGGTGGATATTTCTTGTCATCTGGTGTGTAAGAGTCATTCAACTCTTTTCTGGATTTCTCTCACAGGAAATTGCTTCGTGTGGCTGTACTCAGTGCATCCATGAGAAGAGGAAATTCAGGAGCCTCCTCTGTCATCATCTGGTCTGGATCTCCCAGGTTATCTCAATCAAGTACTTTAAAGGACTAGAAATCTAGGAAGGAATGTGTGAGAAATTATTTCATCACAGATGCAAAAATTAATATTGGCATATTAGTTGTAGGGGCTAAGATGTATTTTGTGTCCTTCAATCTTGATGACTCTCCAGAAACGTAGGTGTTCTCATTCCCATTTTCGAGATAAGAAAACCAAGTCCAGGAAAGATAAATGTCTTGTCCATGTTAGTCTTAGAACCCAGCTGAAAAGTTGGTTTACCTCCTTTGAGGTTCCTATTTTTTCTGCTTTGTCACCTCTTGATAACAATTAAATATTATTAAAATACTTATTTAGCACTGAAAAAAAATGTCTTCACAGCCTACACAGGGAAATTACATCAATTATCCAGGCAACTGGAACAAATAAGACCTATAGTAGGAGAGGAGTTTATAATTATTTAGATAATAAACTGATTGCCTATTTTATCCAATGTATTATAACAACGCTCCATTTCTTCCTTTCTTTTTCAATAAGTCTAAGTACATAACATACGAAATATAATTTCTCTCACATTATTTATGGCCTCCTTCCTTCCACATAGCTTTCTAATTGTAATAGGGTCAGCTTCAATTTGCCATATGGAAACTTAATTGAAAATGAGTGGATAATCCAGTCCACTAAAATGCCAATCCTGTAAGTAGAGAAAAATAGGTCAAGTTAATAATTTAGCCTCATATAAGATTTACTGCCTTTCTTATTTTCTACTCATTTATACTATTCTTTCATGAGTACTGGCGCCAGTCTTGAGAATTGCAAAGATCATGCCTTAAAGTGTTCTGTAAAATAAACCACTGAAGAATCTGAGGCTATGTGCTTTTCTTCTACAAAAATGTTAATTAAATTTGAGAGTGTTATTAAAAATGATATTAGTTGAAATAGTGCATTGTCAAACATAATTCCAACATATAATATAAAGTATTAATGAAAATAGATGTTTTCGTGAGATTCCCCCTTTTTCTAGTAGCATAAAGAATCAAGTCTTATGATTTACTACTTTAAAAAAAGTTATTTCCCAACAACAGACACCTTAAAAGCAGAATTGGGGCGCCTGGGTGGCGCAGTCGGTTAAGCGTCCGACTTCAGCCAGGTCACGATCTCGCGGTCCGTGAGTTCGAGCCCCGCGTCAGGCTCTGGGCTGATGGCTCGGAGCTGTCTCTCTCTGTCCCAAAAATTAAAAAAAAAAAAAAAAAAGCAGAATTTGGAGTCCTAGTACCTTCAATGACCCCCTGCAACCCTTGTTCTCATCCCCTTGCACAGCTCCTGATGAATTTATACACACACCCTTCCACATAATCTTCAGGCTTCAAGAAACAGTTTTAAGATCATTGACTAGTCCAATCCTTTCCTTTGGATGGGGAAATGTGCCCAAGTATGTCAAAGCCTGAAATCACAGTTTTTCACAGGCAGAAGCGGCAAAGGACACAGGTCTTATGCCTAAACTGCCATTCTTTGCATTGGACTGCAGGGATTCCTTCAACCACTTTCTCTTTAAATGCAGGAAAGGCTAATGTTCAGAGGGGTGGGATGGGGGGGGGGGGGGCGCTGATTTACTTCAGCATTTTCAGAAGTCACTCACTTTGAGGAAGAGTTGCAGAAATACTTTCCCTGAAGAATAAAACAAGTTGACTAGATACCCATTTGTTCAGGACCAGAAAGGAGCGATGTAGTCTTCAGAACTTGCTTCCTCTCCTATATTACTACCCTATCTGCTACTTACATAGATATAATTTGGTTCAAGCTTCAAAATTCTTGTTTCATTATTTTGATTAGGAAATGAATCAACCAAATTTATAACTGATTTTAAAAATTCAGCTTTATTAAATTTGCTTATAATAAACTGCATCCATTTAAAGAGTAAAATTTGATGAGTTTTGACAGTTACATACACAAGTGAATGACCACCATTATCATGATACAAAACATTTTCATCACCTCAAAGAAATTCCTCAGGCTTTTTTGAAATTTATCCTTCCCTTTGCTCACAGCTCCAGGCAATGTTTGGTCTGCTCTTTGTCCCTGTAGTTCATTTGCATTTTCTACATTTTTATATACTCTGAAGTCTTGTGTCTAACTTTTTCCATCCATGTTGACAATTCTTTCTTTTTTCTGGCGAGTGGTATTCCATTGTATGGATATACCACTTTTGGTTTGTCCATCAGCTATTGATGGGCATTTGGTTTGTTTACAGTTTGGGGTCATTATTAATAAAGCTTCCCTGAATATTCACGTACAAATATTTATTTTTTATTTATTTTTTTTAAATTTTTTTAATGTTTATTTATTTTTGAGACAGAGAGAGAGCATGAACGGGGGAGGGTCAGAGAGAGAGGGAGACACAGAATCTGAAACAGGCTCCAGGCTCTGAGCTGTCAGCACAGAGCCCGACGCGGGGCTCGAACCCACGAACTGTGAGATCATGACCTGAGCCAAAGTCCGACACTTAACTGACTGAGCCACCCAGGCGCCCCTCACGTACAAATATTTATGTGGACAAATGTTTCATTACTCTTCTGTAAATATCTAAGAGTTAAATGGCTAAGTTGTATGGTAGATGTATGCTTACTATTTAAAAAAAAAAAAACTGTCAAAATGTTTCCAATGGAAAAGTGGTTTTCCATTATATACTCTATCAATGATATATGAGCATTCCAGCTGTTCCACGTCTTTGTTAACACTTGGTGTTTTCAGTCTTATTAATTTTAAAAGTTTAATGGTTATATATTAGTACCTTGTGGTCTTAATGATCATTTCCTCAATGATTATAGATGTTGAACATTTTTTCCCATGTTTGTTGGTCATCATACATCTTTTTTGAAGAATCTGTTCAAATGTATTATTGAGTTGGTTGTCTTCTTAGTATTGAGTTTTAAGATTTTTTTTTTTTAATTCAGAATACAAGTTCTTTTTTTAGGCATATGATTTGTGAATATTTTCTCCCATTCAGAGTTCTCACCTTTTACACCATGAAACCTTAATGGTCCCTACAACCCATTTTTGAGTCGTATTATGTAGATGGCAAACAAACAAACAAAAAAGGTTACAATGTATTATTCCATAATTTAATTTTAAAATATGCATTATACACTGATGAGTAGTGATTATCTTCTCCTCAGCCCAGGCTGTAAACGATGTACTTCATAGTCTGATTCTTCTTCTCCGAAAAAATAGTACATTACAGTTAATGCACAGGGCTTTTCTTGACACTAATATCCTTGGTATTTTAATGGCTAGTTTAACACACACATGCCCACACACATAAACACAAGCACACACACACAATGTACTTCAATGACCCCAAACCATAATTGCTTGTTGTTTGTCTTATGTAAATGGATCTCTTTTCAAATGTGGAAATATCTGCTTAACAATAGTCTTATAATTAGCCCACAAAACAGGCACAAACATTTGCTAGAAAAACGAAGTGGACTCAGCTCATTTCCAGCCTGAGATTCTGAGCATCAAGGTTGAACTCAGAAGAGCTTTTATAACCCATTGATACAGCCCTGAAAATGGAGTTTCCCACTGGTAATGCCAAGAGACCCTTGAGTACAGAATCGGGTGCTGTGGTGATAAACATCTGACATTTTCATTTGCAAGTATTCATGTTTCCTTTTAGATAATGTTCCCTCTATTTACTTCTTCAGCAGCAATGCATCAAATATCCTACAGTGTAATCCTTCTCTCAGCACTTATCAATGAACTATGAAATAGTATTAAATAGAATTAATTAGAAGTTTTAATGAATCATGTCTGTCCTCATTTATTATACAATGTAATTTTCAAGGAGTGATTAATTACGAGTTACAGATGAGTGAATGGTTAATGTAGTTTGCTAACCTTACTAAGGAGTGACTGTACACAGCAAGCTGCTTCTCCTCTGTTTATTAGCATGTGGCTTTGTACCACCAGCAGATCAGGTGAATGAAAGGGTTTTAGTGACGGTGCAATTAATATGCACTGTCAGCTAATAATTTACTCCCTCATTTTCTTTCCTGTATATCATAAGAACATTGTGGAGATTCAGAGGTAGAATTTAGCCATCCTTATTTTGTAGTGTTTCTACAGGGCTATTAGTTTGCCCCTATCACATCCACCTAAGCTGCATGATTATTTTAAGTAGATCCTATTTAATACAAGGCAGCTTGTTTGAGATGATTCTCCCTGCATATTTCCTTGAAGAATATACCAATTTACCACATCATTACTATCATTATCTAAAAAGTGGTAGTTGGCTGCCCTTCATTTTCAATTTTCTTACATGTACCTTTCAGAAGCTGAAAAATGCCCAAGCTGACAAAAATGTAGTAGTTAAATACAGAATAATTTGTGGACAGAGAGTAATTGAGAATGGCATATACGAATGCCAAAAGGTTTTTTGTTTTGTTTTGTTTTTGTTTTTGTTTGCCTTCCCAACAGACATACTCACAAAAGACCACGACAACCTTGGGGATAAGTCACCATCTTACAACATTCTTCTTTGCTTCTTCTTCAAAGAACTCATTTGCTGTGGTTATATGGAGGTGGAAACCCTCATGGCATACCCCCACACTACCTGTATTTGCTGGCTGAAGGGCAGATAGCAAGCAGCTCATTTCGCTGTGCAAAGCAGACACTAGTGTTTTCTGCTCTGAATCCAGGGGAGCTTCATAGCTCTTTGAAGGCCCAGCTAACCTCAGCAGGAAAAGTAACAACACTTATTTATATTTGTGTGATATTTAATGATTTTCATTATTTTTTCATAAGTATTATCTTATTAAATCTAGGTAAAATTCCATGAATAAAGAAACTATTACAAGATATTAGCTGATCTGCCCAAGACCCCATAAGCAATGAGTGGATAAGCCAAACACTCATTCATTCAACAAATATTTATTAAGCACCTAATATCAGACACCTACTACTTTTCATTGACTGGATAACTCTACATCCTTTCCATCACAGACCTTAGATACCAGTAGGCGAGACAAGAAATAAAGGAATAAAGATAGTGATAAGCCCTGTAAAGAAAATTTAAAAAGCAAAGAGGTTAGAGAGAAATGGGGCATGAGGAAGGTTATTTTAGACAAGGCGGTCAGAGAAAGCCTCCTTGACAAGATGCCGTATCAGAGCAAAACTGACTGATGAAAAGGAGTCTGTTAATTGAAGAAAACATTCCAGGCAGAGAGAACAGCAAATCCAAAGGTCATGAGCCCTTTGGTGTGTTTGAAGAAGCACAAGAGACCAATGTGGCTGGAGAGAAATACAGCCAGGGAAAGATGAAGCTGAAGAGATGCGCTGGGGAGATCTAGTTAGTTCCATTGGAGGTGCCACAAAAATTTTGGATTTAAACTCAAGAAGATAATGTATGTTGAACAGCCTTTTCCAATCCAATTCTGCCTAGAATTTCTAGGACATGAGAAATGGAAGATAATGTGCTAGAACATCAGGTAGCATTTTCCATTTCTAATTTTAAGGAAATGAAGAAGAAAAAAGAGACTAGGATTTGAAGTTATTAATATAAAAGTATACTGGTAATGTCCTATCTTTATTAGGGGGCTCAACTTCCAGATGAGCAATGCTCTTTGAAGTCAAGAACTACTTTTTATTCTGTACTGCACACAAATCAATGTCTCGTGTTTCCAATCAGTGCTCTCTGAAATGAACTGAATGACCTGATATTTATTGCTCTGTCCAGCCCAAGTCTGAGGAATCCTGATAGGAGATGCCATGGTATTTGAAATCACTGTAACAGAACAGAAGGATCCAGAAAGCAGCCCTCACTTAGCACTTGGCTTCACAATGTGTGTGCTATCGATCCAGACATCCAATTTGTCTGTAGTGGGGTATTGCTAATCCCTCAAGCAAGTGTGTAATAATGCACTTATTTTGCAAAGCATTTTCTTTTCTTAAACCTACATTTTCTCACCTACTTCCCCAAGTAAAACTATGAGGATTATAAACGTTAATTCTCTAATGAATGTTATGGAAAATCTGTTCCTACTTCCACTCTACAAGACTCTTGGGAGGTGATGAGTTCAGATGAAGGAGCAATACCACTTTATGTTACAGCAACAGGATTTTACTCAGGAATCTCAATACTATAAGCTCTAAAAGCCTATTTTTTTTTATTAAGGAAATTTTTAGATGGCCCACTGTAAAGTGCATGCCTTTGTAATCACAAAAGCAAGTGTAAAAGAGGAAAAAACTTTTCTCTGCCACTCTTCTTGGGTTCAGTGGCTAGGAACTGTGAGTTTATTCCCTGATGTAGTGATGGTTTCATGTGTGTATGTATATGTCCACTTTATTCTAACGGTAGTAGATTGGAAGGTAAACTGAAATGTAATAAGCAAATATATGAACACAGGTATATGAAACAAAGTTGTGGCATTTGCAAAGTTGTATTGCATAGTAGTTGACAAGACTAAAAGGGAAGAAAGAATTTTTAAAATTACAAAACATTGTAAAAATGCTGAAATGTAAGCTACATTATATAATAAGTTTCTCAGAAGGGACACTAAGTTAAAATGAAAGTTTGGGGTGAAAATTCACTGGTCAATTATTAATTTAATTTTTAATAGACTTTATTTTTTTAGAACAGTCTTAGGTTCACAGCAAAAGTGAACAGCAAATACAGAGAGTTCCCATATACCTACTGCCCTTCCCCTTCCCCCATACCCATACAACCTCTCCAACTGTCAACCCTCCACACCAGAGTGGGACATTTGTTACCACTCTAGTGAACCTACCAGTTGAACCTACATTGACACTGACCTAATTATTACCCAAAGTTTATCATTTATATCATGGTTCACTCTTGGTTTTGTATATTCTGTGGGTTTTGACAAATGTAAATGATGTGTATCCACCATTATATAGTTTCATACAGAATTGTTTCACTGCCCTAAATATCCACTGTGCTCTGCCTACCCATCCATCCTTCCCTTCAATACCTTGCAACCACTGATCTTTGTACTTTATCCATATGAATCTACTTTTTCAACTCTAAATTCTATGAAGTTTAAAAATATATCAAATATTTCAATGAAAATTTAGCATTCAGTTTGAGATATATTTTAAGTGTAAAATACAGATTAGATTTTGAACGCTTAGCATGAAAACAATGTAAAATGTCTCAATCATTTTTCATACTGATGACATTTTGGCTATACGGAAAGAAATAAAACATGTTCTTGGAGAGCCTGGGTGGCTCAATGAGTTGGGCGTCCGGCTTCAGCTCAGGTCATGATCTCATGGTTTGTGAGTTTGAGCCCTGCGTTTGGCTCTGTGCTGATAGCTCAGAGCCTGGAGCCTGCTTCAGATTCTGTATCTCCCTCTCTGCCCCTCTCCCACTCACGCTCTGTCTCTCTCCCTCTCAAAAATGAATAGACATTTAAAAAAATTTTTTTTAAGTTCTTGAAATTAATTTTATCTATTTTTACATTTTTAGTGTGACTACAAAAGTTTTAAATTACATATGTGGCTTACATTATATTACTGGATAGTGTTGCTTTAGACTTATGATAGCTGAACTCCAGAAATATCATTAACTGGGTGACCAAGCATTTCTCAGGCATAATGAGTAAACTGCCTTCCACTCTATTTCATTAAATTAATATTAGATAAAAATTTAAGAAATTTGCCTGCATAAGTATGATTAACTATTGACTAAGACTAAATAACCATCAGCTGATATGTAGATTTAGTGAAGCAATATAGGGAAATTAAACATTTTAACCATAAACATATCGCACAGGTCCCTGTTTTTACATGATATCCATGGGCCTTATAACCACATGTCCCCATTTTTCCCATAAACATCATGCCACACAGTTCCATCAACTTTTTGGTATACATCTTGCTGGTCCATGTGGACCCTTGATCTAATAACAAATGCCAGAATTTCCCCAAGAAAATAGAAGTAGGCAGATAGAACTGCTTATTTTTATCCTGGGCTGACAGTCTTTTCTATTCTTTCCACCTTGTCATACATTAAATATGAAATCAGAAGGAAGGAGGGAGAAGAAGGCACTGCAGAGAGTTTTTGGAGAGAGAACAAGTGGAAGGTTACACACCTGCACTCTCTCCTTTTTCTCAGCTCTTAGATTCACTGATGCTTAAAAGGGGAAATAACACTTAAAAGTGCTATATTGGTACTCATGCTCAATCCAGTCTCCTCTCTCATCTGTGTTTCCACAATGCTGGGGGGTGCAGGGTGAGGCAAGGACCCAGTCTTTAAAAGTGTTCTTTTCATGCTCACTCAGCACTCTCCCAGTTCTTGGATCCCACACATGATATGAAAAAGGACATGAAAAAGCATTGACTGAATTCCAAATGGCACATTATTGTTTCTGCTCCAGCACACGTTCTTGGAGCAGCTTTGTTTTGGCTTCCAAGTTAGATGATTTTCATTAGGTATTTGGATTAATCTACAATAAAATAACAAATCCATTTGTGAGGTGGTTTGGCTGCCCGCGAAGTGGGGACCTAGGACACATACCACACAGTATTTATAAGAGTATTTGACAAGTATTATTTAATTTTTATCACTCCTTCCCTATCGAAGTGGAAGGATGGTGTGGTTTTCTCTAACTTGCACGTTCTATTTTAAAGAAATTAGTGGCACCTGGGTGGCTCAGTCAAGCTGAGCATCCAACTCTTGATTTCAGCTCAGGACATGATCCCAGGGTAATGGGATCACCCCCTGCATCCAGCTCTGAGCTGAGCATGGAGCCTGCTTGAGATTCTCTTTCTCTCCCTCTGCCCCTATCCCATTCCTACTCTCTGTCTAGGAAGGAAGGAAGGAAGGAAGGAAGGAAGGAAGGAAGGAAGGAAGTGAGGGAGGGAGGAAGGATTGAAGAATTATGAACACTTGAAGAATGAAGTAAATAGATCTCTGATTTTAAAGTTTCATCAAGTTGAGAAGTCACTTCCTGTTCACCCAATGCATCATATTAATTTTTACTTCAAAATGTTTCCTTCTGTCTGGAATCCTCTTCCTACACTGGCCTACAACTCCTCTTCATCCTTCACATCTCAGTTTAAATGTCATTTCTTAGGGAGGTTGAATATCGTATAGTATAAAGTAAAAAATTAAATAATTATTGCGATTCTTCTCATTTCTTAAAACCAGTGAAAGCAATATGATGCTGAGAGAAAGCAATAAAGGCTTAATCATCTATAAATACCCTAACTTGAAGGTACCCCTTCATTACATTTGCAGTTTACCCTACACTTCTACATAACACTAGCACTATTCAATACCTGTCTCAATGACTAGACTACAAATAAAAGTAAAGAAGCTGTCAGCTCAGAATAAAAATAAGCTCCATGAGGGAAAATATGGGTCTGGATTTTATTCCCAACACCTAGCCTAGTTCCTGGCATACAGTAGGCACTGAATAAAGATTTATTGAGTGAATGAATAAATAAATGCAAGAATAAAGAGGTTACATTTCATGTTCCTCAGTAGTGCTTTACTAGAAAGGGTATTTTGGGAAACAGACCACAAGCCCATACATATGGAATGATAGAAATCAATGAATAGAGTATCTCACTCACTTTTCAATATAAAGTGCTCCAATATCTACTGTACTTGTTCTTTAACCACTGAAATGCGGTATTATAATTGAGGTAGATCATCATCTATTTAGCAGGATGTAATTTTTTAAAGTCCTAAGTTAAGGGGCACTTGGGTAGCTCAGTTGGTTAAACATCCAACTTAGACTCAGGTCATGATCTCACAATTCATTAAGTTTGAGCCCCTTGTCGGGCTCTGTGCTGACAGCTCAGAGCCTGGAGCCTGATTTGGATTCTGTGTCTCCCTCTCTCCCTGACTTTCCCCTATTGACACTATCTCTTTCTCTCAAAAATAAATAAACATTAAAAAAAATTTTGAAGTCTAAAATTAATAAATTGTATGTGTATATTTAGGATGTACCTATTAACAGTTTTTTAAAAAGCAAATGATTAAAAGCAGTTGACTCCGGGGAGTGGGTCATGTTGGTGCTTTAAGTGACTATTCTTATGTAAGTCCTTTTGTTCCTTCTGTATTTTGTTAACATATTTGTCTTTTTTGATGAAAAAATAAAAATCTCTCCTTACCCATTTGCTTCAGAGTCAGTCACTAATTTTTACTTAGTATCCTCTGTTTTATAATGCTAAATATATTTTCTCAATTAAATTGTAAGGTTTGTGATGTCACATACATACACCTTTATACTTATGATATATAGTACAATGTGCTCTATATAGCACATATTAATAATTGTTGACTGATAAATGAAGATAGGAGGTTATCATTTCTAACTCAAATAAGTTACATTTCTAGTTTAATTTTTATTTATTTTTCACATTCTCTAAACAAGCCCAACAATGAATATTGTCATAACTATTTTTTAATTATTTTAACAACATATGATAAAGGTACAGGAGTTAATATATATCATCCATGTAGTAACAGCCTAAACATGTTGGTATCTCAGGCCAGCAATATGATGACATTTCCAGGTGAACATTTAGTGCTAATAATAATAATAATAATAATAATGTTATAGAACTTTTGAAGATATTTCAATGATTATCCATGAAATGGTTTACTATAAATTACTATAATGTCCAAACTAAAATAATGATTGAGATTCTTGTCATTTTTGGAAGCAATAAGCATCTGGGGAAAACAGTGATAAAGTTTTAATCATCTATAAATCCAGAGAAATGTCTGTGCAATCAGGCTATCTGTTGCCTATTAGAATCATAGTATCATGTAACCATACAATCCCAGGGTTGAAGAGACCATAAATGGTTCTTTTTCCAATTTTCCATTCAGTGTTTTTAACTTTGTGCTAAAACATACAATGTCTTAAAACATACCAATGTATGCTGTGTTGTTAAACATTCTCTCCTAAGAAGAGTCATGGCCACTCCAAAATGTTCTTTAGAAAGTGTTTTTTAGAAAAATTTCCCTTACACTGAGGTAAAAAAAAAAAAAAAGTCTCTATGTACAACTTCAGTGGGTTGGTATGACCCCTTAAGGTCATCCAGAATGAATCCAATACCCATTTTGTGTGAGAGACTTTCAGACATTTGAAGCATAGTTTTTGTCTTCTCTTTCCTCAACTAGATATGATATGAATCTCCCCCCAGTACTGGAGCCTGCCCTTATAAACCATGTCCACTGTGTATTCCCATTATTGCTATGTTATTTCTGTCTTCAGGAATCTCTGTTACTTTGGGTTAAATTTTAGAGAGAAACGTGGAAAAATCTACAAAATCTAACATAAAGATCCTGCTAACAGAAGGAAGCCTAGGAGAAAGAAATCTGAACATTTGCTCTTAGAAGGAAGTCCCAGTGTGACGTAATGACTTTCAAGGTCAAGAGTTTGGAATAAACTCAATAAAGTGTTTCCCATTCTTCCATCTACACTGATTTTTAAGGAAGAGGGAGTTAATTTTTTTTTAATTTTTTTTAAACGTTTTTATTTATTTTTGAGACAGAGAGAGACAGAGCATGAACGGGGGAGGGTCAGAGAGAGAGGGAGACACAGAATCTGAAACAGGCTCCAGGCTCTGAGCTGTCAGTACAGAGCCCGACGCGGGGCTTGAACTCACGAACCGCGAGATCATGACCTGACCGGAAGTCGGACGCTTAACCGACTGAGCCACCCAGGCGCCCCGGGAGTTAATTTTTAAATCCTCCCTCACCGCAGCTCTGAACCATCCTCCAGAGCAACAGATAAATGACCTACAGCAGCAGGAGGCAGAACAGACAGGCTCTGTTTACACCTTTTTTTTTTTTTTTAATCTTTGCCACTGTGATAGCTTCGTGTTTGTTTCTCTTTTTACATGACTCAGTTGTGAGGTACCATGTATTATTGCTCATTTTTATTCTGCACAGATACAATTGTTGACCTTCAATGTCTGTTTCTCAGACTTTGAATGGCAGTGACCCTGACATCAGTAATATCACCTATGTCCCCTGACACCTTTGCAAATGTACTGGGCCAGAGATCTTATTAATATATTTTCCCTCCATTATTTCATTAACAGCTGGCTTTCATTAAACTACTCTTACCACTTCAAGTCAAAGGGATTTCTCATTGAAACAAGAACAATGTTTTGAGTGCTCATAGAAAACTGGGTTTAAGATTTCCATGCAATTACATTTTTTACTCAGCTCATGTCGTTATCCTTACCCTGAAGGTAGTCAGAGTGAAAACTGTCAAAATCTTTGCTTTTCCAACTAACTTTTGGCTTTCCAAAATCATGGTCTTCCATTGAGAGTATTTTGAAATAAGGGATTCAAATTATGAGTCTTTTAAGCTTTAGAGAATACAGAGTATTGTATGGGAAAATCAGTTATTCCTTGGAGTTCCATTTATTTTGTTCGAAGCAACACACATACTCTCTCAGTACTGAAAGCATACAGTAATAGTTCATTAAAATGAATGAGAAAGAATATGTGAGCACTCATAGAAACCTTAGACCAAACCAAAAGTGGGAGTCAGATTGAAAAGTCACATTGATGTCTTTCTTGCTGTCACTAAATTAAACTCTAAAATTGTATTATTCCCAGTCATCATCTGTGTTCATGTCCACTTTATTACAACCACATTCTAGGTAATTGTCAGATTCCAATTTGGTTTAATTTTTAAGCTGGAGGGTGATTATATCCAATTTCAACGTAACAGAAGGTACTTGGGCAGGACTATCTTTTCTTGTTGATAAGGAGAAAAGTAGGCAGAGTTTAGAAACACTTCTACACTATTGCCCTACTCAGTAATGTGACAGCGAGCAGTGCTGACCATCAAGAAGGTCTTCACAAATCTTAGGGCTACTTCTCAAAATGTGGCCCAAAGAGTCTGTACCCATTTCACTGGGGGAGTTTGTTAAAAAATGCAAATGACTAAGTCCACTTGGATATTTTTGAGAAAGAATCCACTAAAAAAACAAAAACAAACAAAAAAAACCACCCAAACCTTCAAATAAGTGACACAATTTCACCATGAAATCCAGTGTTACAACTCCCTTTATAGAGTTGGTCATCTACTAAATCTTTCCTTCTCTATATTTTATACCCAATATTGCAGGAAATGATTTATCTCCACACCTCCCACATACACAGGTCTCAAAGTCCCCACACAGGATGCTATGCAGATGACAATGTAGATGTCAGTGGCTTTCCTTAAAAGATTTCAAAATGCAATCTATCAGAAGGCACATGCCCTGGGTTTCATTTCATGCTAATAAAATCATACATTGTAATTCCTGACCCAGATTAGCATCACAAAGTCTATGATATATTTTTTCCTACTCTCATCTTCTGCAAGTTCAAGTGTTTTCTACTTGCTTTGCAATCTGCAATCTACTCCCTTTCCATTGCATCTTACTGTTGTTTGCTTCTTTCTGTTCTTTTTTTTTTGAAAATAAAAAGAACAATTGTTGATTGAAGTAATAAAGCTCCCATAAAATAGGACTTACTGACTGATTTTCACCATCAGCATTATAATACTAGCTTGTGATTCAACACTACTGTTGAAGAGTCACTTCTGTCAGTTTCTAAGTTAGCATAATTCAGCGTTTGAGTTCCCAGGAATTCATAAAATACCAAGAAGAACTTAACATCTATAGATCTGTACAGTGTCTGAAATTGTGCTTTTGCAAACCAATCAGAAAGGGCTAAACCCACCACTTCGCCAAGCCCCAATCATCCTAACCTGCAACTCCAAGTCAGGATTTGCTCAAAAATATCTGCCCACAAGCTTGACACCAACTTATAGAGGCATTCTTTGCAACTAAGACATTATCACAATCTATTCAGATCCCCACTACACTGCAAATAGAGAAGATGGCAGGTCACCCACACATTAGCATGTTTTCAGATTAGCCGTTGTCACCTTGAGATACAGAAGAAGTGAGGCACAGGACTGGTTGATTTTAATAGGGTGTCAAGGCACAGATCATCGATTTATAAACTCCTTCAAGAAATAAACACATCCCTTATGTGGATCCTGAGAAACTTAACAGAAGACCATGGAGGAGGGGAAGGAAAAAAAAAAGTTAGAGAGGGAGAGAGCCAAACCTTAAGAGACTCTTAAAAACAGAACAATTTGAGGGTTGATGGGGGGTGGGACAGAGGGGTGGGTGGGTGATGGGTATTGAGGAGGGCACCTGTTGGGAAGAACACTGGGTGTTGTATGGAAACCAATTTGACGATAAATTTCATATTAAAAAAAAAAAAGAAATGAACACGTCTTTGAAATTCCCAACATATCTAGAATATCATTGGTCTTTATACTTGCTCAACAATACTTCTGCAGAGAGCACCAAGAAACAAACTGAAATAATTTCATGTGCCTGTAGAAGGTTTCTACCAACAGAACTCAGTTACCTTTGACCTCAACTTACTGCCTGCTTACATGTTGGCTTGTTTCCTTGACATTATGTCCTCCATGTTCTACATGAGTGAGTTTAGATTTCCTAAAGTTTTGTTTCTGACCATCTTATCCTGGAGATAAAGAAAGAAGAGCAGATATAAGCCTCTATGTGTTTCTGATGGTGCGGATAGAAAGGAAGGCATTCTAGAAGTAATATTTATGATCATCTTAACCTTCAAAAGAGAAGTAAAAGTTACTCATAATGTGCTTAGGTTTAGATATTGAGTACGTTGTATTTAGTGTGTATAGTACTTAATAGAGGCAAAAACAATTTTATTCAGGTCAGCACACCCCAGTTTGGCATTTTAAAAAATATTTTAAATCTTTACTATTTACTATTTTAATATTTACCTAATGTGATTTAATCAAGTTAAAGAAGATGTTCCATTAATTAGTTGCCAACTTCTTACAGGGGCTTTAGGAGTAAGTAAACCAAAAAAATGAAGCATCATTTCCAATGCATCAATGGGGAGCTGATTGTGTTTTGATGGGGAGGGGTGGGGAGCAGGTGCAGAGGAGAGAGAAGTACACTGCCTAATATTAAACAAGAACCACACCTTCTATTAGGAGACGGAAGGAACTGCTGCAGGGAGCAGCTCCCTCACAGAGGATGTGTGGAGACTCCACTAACCCACCTGTCATTATATTTTTGTTTGGTTGTTTGCTTAATTCTTTTTTTCTGCAAGCATTGTAATGGTTTATTTTTCTTTAACTCTGGTTTTATTTTTTCACCCAGGTTTGAGGTATAATTGACAAATAGAAAAAATATATATTTAAGGTGTGCAACATGATGGTTTGATATAAATACACCTTGTGAAATGATTACAATCAAGTTAATCAGCTCACAGAGTAACCCTTTTTAGTTTTTTTGTTTTTATTTTCAGTGTGATGAGAACACTTACTATCTACTGTCTTAGCAAATTTCAGTTATACAGTAAAGTATTATCAACTATAGTCACCATGTGGTACATTAGATCCTCAGACCATATTCATCTTATAACTGAAAGTTTGTACCCCTTTAACAACTTCTCCCCATCTCCCCAGCTCCCATGCCCTGACAACCACCATTCTACTATATTTTTTCTGAGTTTGACTTTTTTTTTTTTTTAGATTCCATGTACAAACGATAGCATGCATTATTTGTTTTTATCTTTTTGGCTTAGTTCACTTAGCGTAATGCCCTACAGATTCATCCATGTTGTCACAAATGGCAGGATTTCTTTCCTTTGTAAAGTTGAATAATATTCCTCTGTGTGTCTGTGTGTGTGTGTGTGTGTGTGTGTGTGTGTGTGTGTGTGTGTATCCATTCATCCAATGACTGACACTTAGGTTTTTTCCATACTGTGAATAATGCTGCAATGAACACAGGAGTACACATATCTCTTTGAGATAATGATTTTGTTTCCTTTGGATATGTACCCAGAAGTGTCATTGCTGGATCATATTGTAGTTATTTTATTTATCTCTTGAGGCACTCCCATACTGTTTTCCATAATAGCTGTAGCAGTGTACATTTCCACCAACAGTGTACCAAGGCTGTCTTTTCTCCATATTTTTTACCAGCATTTGTTATCTCTTGTCTTTTTCATTATCTAAACGTGTATGGGGTGATATGCCATTGTGGTTTTGATTTGCATTTCTCTGGTGATAAGTGATATTTGAGTGCCTTCTCATATACCTGTTGACCACTTGCATGCCTTCTTTAGAAAAATGTTTATTCAGTTCCTTTGCCTATTTTTTAAACCAGATTGTGTTTTTGTTATTGAGTTGTATGAGTTCCTCGCATATTTTGAATATTAACTGCTCACTGGATATGTGGTTTGCAAATCTTTTCTTCCATTCCATAGGATGGCTTTCATTTTGTTGATGATCTCCTTTGCGGTGCAGAAACTTTTCGGTTTGTCTATTTTTGCTTTTGTTGCCTATACTTTTGGTGTCATGCCCAAAAAATCACTGCCAAGGCTAGTGTCAAAGAGCTTTTTCCCTATGTTTTATTCTAGGCATTTTATGCTTTAGGTCTTTAATCCATTTTGATTTGATTTTCATGTGTGGTGTAAGGATTCTGATTTCATTCTTTTGCATGATATCCAGTTTTCCCAAGCACCATTTACTGAACAGATGATCCATACCTCATTGTGTGTTCTTGGCTCTCTTGTCAAAAATGAGTTAACTATATATGCTTAGGTTTATTTCTGGGCTCCCTATTTTCTTCTATTGATCTATATGTCTGCCCTGGTGTCAGTGCCATAGTGTTTTGATTACTACAGCTTTGTAATATAGTTTGAGATAGGAAGTGTCATGTCTCTAACTTTGTTCTTCTTTTTCAAGATTTCTTTGGTTATTCAGAGTCTTGTGTGATTCCATACAAATTTTAGGATTGTTTTTCCTATTTTTGTGAAAAATAATACAATGCCACTAGAACATTTATAGGGATTGCATTGAATCTGTAATTCACTTTGTAACCCATTTTTCTTTGAATGCACAAGAGTGGGATTGGATAAAGCTAGTCAAGAAATGGCTGGAGGGACATCTCCCAAAGGAGTCCCATTGTTATCCACATTTGTTCTAGGAAAGAGAGTGCCAGGATACTGAGATTATCTCACCTGCTTAAAATCCTTCCTATGTTAGACTGTGAGAGAACAGAAATTTGGTCAGTTTATGCCATTTCCTTTTTTGTCTGCAATAACAATAATAAACAAATGTTTTATTGAGTAGTTACTTTGTGATCAGGACTATGATAACATTTAAGTGGCTTATCCCTTTACCTTCCCACACGTTATGAAAGAGGTGCTATTTTTACCCCATACAGATAAAGAGACTGAAGCTTAGAGGGAATTAAGTATGTTACACAAGGTCACACAGTTGCTGAGTACTAAGGCCAGTATTTGAATTCATGTACTGCTGAATCCAGAGGTTACATGCTTAATCTCTGCTTAGTACAGCCTTTTAACAGGCCCTCCTTCTCCACTGTTTAAATTCCAGATTTCATGTACTTTATTTGGTTCATCTGCAGAAATGGAACAGGGACAACTAAAATGGGCTGTTCACTTCAGAAGCTGCCTCAACAGCCATCTGGAATCAATATGTCCTGCAAAAGAGTATTTCTCAATCTATAGATCTTACAAGACAGGAGCTCTCCCACTAACAGACTTGGACACAATAGGTTTTGAGAACGGGTGTAGAGTATAGCTGCTCCAGATCAGCGAACCTCAATTTCTACATGAAAGAGAAATTATAACAGCCAGCCTAATTTAACTGGATATAGGAGTAGGTAGAGATTGGAGACTGGAAAGGCATGCTTATTATAACACCCTTCTCAGATTTTCCAGGATCTCAGTTAATTTTTGATGAATGCTAGAAAGCACTCAATGGGAGATTGAGTTCTTTAATGAGTTTTTAAAATCAGGGTGTTTTGTATTAACATTCAATTCAATTAGAATTCATGGTATTGAATCCTCATCAAGGAAGAGCAGGTAATGATCTTACTTTTGGTTTTGGGAGTTCTTATTCTACGATCAGGGTCCTGCATATATTACCAGAGTCCCTTCTAAAGGATCTTTTCTCTCATCTGCTTAAAATCCTTACATGCCTTCTGATTTTAGTTAAATTTCCTTGCTAAGACTCACAAAGTCTTCCTCTCCTCAGTCTTTCCTCAGTCCTTTACAGAGCCCCCACACTTTGTATCATGTAGAACTATTGGCAAGTCTCAAAATATGGCTCACCCTTGGACCCTTGTGGGCCTGCATCCATACTGATCCTTCTGCTCCCAAATGGTTTCCTACTTTTTTTTACCAATTCCACCAACTCAACCTAAAATGTCAATTTATATCTCCTCACTCTGGGTCAAGTCTCTGAATGGTCTTACCTGGACTCAATGAAAAGCGCGGGCTAGTGTTCTCACCAGTGTCTACAAGCCTGGCAGGCAGTCAAGAACTCATTCTGCAGTCACACAGCAGGGTTTGAACTATCGTTACCACTTAACAGTTGAGTCAACTTAAAGCAAGTTATTGACTTCCCTGTACCTCAGTTTCCTCATCTGGAAGATGGATATTAATAGGACCATACTCAAAGATTATTGTAAAAATTAAATGACAACATAAAGAACTTAGCACAGCACCTGACTCATTTTAAGTTTTCCATAAATGCTAACTAATCACTGAATAGTAACACTGAATTCTTTTAGCATATTTATTATCCTATCTCTCATAAAACTATGAGACATGTGAGGTCAGTAGCTGATCTATTGTCTGTTTTCCCTTGTGCTTCATGCATAGTAGGTGCTTCATAAATGTCTGTTAAATGAGCGAAAATTAAATATCATGAAGATGACCAGTGAATGAACAAGATGCCCATGCTTAAATATGCCACTAGTTAATTATTGTGTTAAACGTGTCTAGAGGTCTTTGAAATTCTCCAAAGGAGTGCTCACCTGGTGGAACTTTCACTTAATGGACTACACATAAGTCACATCCATAACATGTAAGCATAAGAAAGTGGACTCTTTATTAAAACAGTATAAATCTATCTGATACAGAAGCAGAGAACAGCTTCAGGATTAGAGCCTCTAGGTGGAAAGAGATCACTATGATCTTGGTCCCCAATTATTTTCCCCTCTCCCCTGCCCTATGTGAGATTATTTCTGTTGCCACCAACCACCATGTAGGGTCTCCCCACCCCAAAACCCCACTCCCTCTTATAAACACCTACTTCAGACATACACTGAAATATCATCATTGCCCACTCTCACAATAGCTGTCAAAAACTACGAGGAACATGAAAATGCCCAAGTTATTCAAGTTACTCAAGTACAATTTTAGGATCACAGAACTAAGAAGTCCCAATGCCCTGGGACCATTTTGCCATCCCACGGAAGCTGTGGTCAACAGGCTCATCCATTCAATATCTGCTTTAATTTCCATCTACACTGCAGAAGTTAGGAAGATATGAATTATGATTCCCAAATGCTGTTGCAGTTGGGTTGCAGATGTGACAGGTTCTCCAATCACTCTCACTAAACTCAGTGGGGAGAGGGTAGAGAGAGGGAATGGCTTGGGTAGTATCTGTTTTGTCAGCAAGGTTAAAGCTCTTTCAGGCCTAGAAGTCAGCCCTGGGGCCACTGGTGTTCTCAGTTCAGAGCTCTCTAATGGCAGCAGAGCAGTGTTATTTCTGAGACACTGTGTGGAGAGTGATTACTAGGGGCCCAGCTGGGAGCTCACTTCCTTCAGCCCAACCACAATTCTGTAAGCATCTAAGTCCTGGTATTAAATTCTTTTCTGCTTAAAATAACTAGAAGAGTACGATACAATCCCCTTGGCAGCGTTTCCTTGCAGCTTTGTTGTTGCTGTGGTCTTGTTCTCTAGCCAACATCTTCCCCCTTCCTGGCTCCCCTTCCTTTTTCCTCCAACCCTACCCATCCTGTACTAGAAACTGATTGCATGATGTTGTCTTTCTCCAGATAGGAGTTAGAGGCCAGTGCCATACCTCATGACTCTCAATTCCCTACTCAGTTTGCTTTCCAGCCCCAAAGTTCCACTTCTCATTAGGAAGGACACTGGTCCTTTGAGAAGGGTACTTGTTAGGATGAGCACTGGGTGTTGTATGTAAGTGATGAATCACAGGAATCTACTCCTGAATCCAAGACTACACTGTATGTTAGCTATACACTCACTGAGCCCCAGGGAATACCTTACCCCAGTGAGGGCTTCTGGATCTATTCACTTTAGAACACATGTTCCCCCTTTTTCCAACATCAAATAATTCCACCTGCTACCAATCCCTCATAGAAGAATATCCCAAAAACACAATCCTGAAGGATATTTCAAGAATACAAACTCGATCACAGATAGATAGTAATAGCTGCCACACATAAAAGTACAGATGGCCACAGAAATATAGCTCCAGCTTTTCACAGCTTACACTGTGTTTATTCATACACGTGAACACCAAGGGCCTTGTGCTTCCTCCTCACATTTTACTCCTCTCACTCCCTTCGTAAGAGAGGAGGTTTATTCCGTAATGCTAAAATCACATTTTGAAAATGCTAAAAAGTTACACAGCCAGGCGGTGAGCACTTTGAGAGCAGGAACTGTCTTAACCATCTTTCCATCCTAAGCACTAGCATTGAGCTTGGCCCACAGTAGCCATGTGCTACAGGATACCCACTGGATATCCTACAATTTAATTAAATTCTGACACCAACTACATGGAGTTAGCACAGACCCCACAGATTAAGGGCTCAGTCTGATAAGACTGTACCAATTTCAGGTGCCAGTCAGAAGTCTCTGGTGTCTCTGATATACCTGCGTTGCTTCCCAGTCAGCTACAAATTTGAGGGCTCTCACAACACCCTCCAGGTTTGATAATTCACTAGAGTGATTTACAGAACTCACTGAAAGCACTACACTTACAATTAGCATTTTGTTATAAAGGATGTAACTTAAGGACAGCTAAATGGTAGAGATGAACAGGGCAAGGTCTGGCAAAGAAGAGGGCAGAGCCTCCATGCCAGTGTGGACTCAGGGTGTGTCCCCCTCCTGGCACATTGATCAATATGTTCATGAACCTGACAGTACTTTGAGCTTTACTGTTTGAGTTTTAATTGAGGCACAACTGATTATATCACTGGCCCTGTGTTTCAATCTCCAGTCCCCCTTCTCTCCCTCAAGGTGTGCAATTATTAGTCTTTATTAGTCCCTTAAAAGATCCAGGGTTCACCTTGAATCACCTTGTTAGCATAAACTCAGGTATGGCCCAAAGGGGCTTGTTAAGAATAACAAAAGGCACTCCTATCAGGAAAATTCCAAGAGTTTTTTAAGCTCTGTGACAGGAAGCAGGGACAAAGACTGATATATTCTTTATTATCTCACTCTGTCTGAGGCATATTTGCCAAATTGAGTTGAGTTGGCTACCTCCAAGTTCCGGTTAGTCATTATAAAAATTAAATGAAAGGGTCTTCAATTCTAGGATTAAAATGCTCCCATTGGAAGTAATGGTCTTTAAGTTCTTCCTTGAATATTCATTTAAATCACACTTTAAATAATCCCCAGTTGAAAGCCTGAATTTAAAGTCCTTTTTAACTAAGATGATAGGAGATGAATTCCACCACCCCAGATGGGCATTTAAGGCTTTAGTATATTTACTACCAACATTTTTATATCACCTTTGAAGTTGCTATTGTAGGGATACCAGATACCTTTATGGACAGATTCTGGGTGCATATACTGCTCTGTCGGACAGAGTAAATATCAAGCACTTTGAGTTTTATCAAGGTAAGCACACAGTAGAATAAAACATTTCTTTGTGTGTCTCACCAGTGTTGTTTTTATCAATGAAAATGGAATAAGAGGATAGAGATGTATAGTTACTATGCTCAAGGCTTATACTACTTTAATTAGAAGACAGAAAAGCTGCCAGGAAAGGTTTGCTTTTGTATGGAAGGAGAATTATTTATAGATAGAAAGACAGACAGATAGATATTTACATTTATATATATACACATATATGTGCATATATAAAAATGCACGTATTTGAATACACGGAGTCAGTGAGTTTTTTTGTTTTTTTGTTTTTTTGGGTTTTTTTTTTTTTTTTGCTATAAAGGGACACATAGTAAATATTTTAGGCTTTATAGGTCACAATTAGTCAACTCTCCATGGACATTACATGAAGAAATAGTCATGGCTGTGTTTTTTTTTTTTTAAGTTCATTTATTTATTTTGAGACAGTAGGGGAGGGGCAGAGAGAGAGTGACACAGAGAATCCCAAGCAGGTTCCCTGCTGTCAGCCCAGAGCCTGACATGGCTCAACTCACAAACCATGAGATTATGACCTGAGCTGAAGTCAAGAGTTGGTTGTTTAACTGACTGACCCACCCAGGTGTAGTCATGGCTGTGTCTAATAAAACTGTATTTTTGAAATCTGGATTTTATCTAATTTTCATGTGTCACGTAATCATACTCTCTTTAAAAATTTTTTTCAACTATTTAAAAATGCAAAAACCTTTTTTGCTCTCGGGCTGTGGCTGCAGACAATGAAGATTAATCTAGTGATGATGTCTCCTTGCCCTGGTTGCATGATCTGAGTGAAGCTGTATGACCCGGAGACTCTTCTTCTGCCCACTCTCCCTCCTCTAACTCATTCTTGAAAGACAAGATGGGTTTAATGGCAAATGTGCCCCAGATACTTCCAACATTGACTGTTCATGCTATTAATATCAAGGTAACATAGCTGGTGACAGCTTCTTTCATTGATTCATAATTCATGTCCCTGTTAAAGGGTATCTGATCTGATGAGTTATACATATTTCACTCTGAATATGCTAATGTTGTCAGTTTATATCAAAATAAACCACAACTTATTTCTTTCTTGACTAGGGAATTAAGGGAGAAAACGCCTCTGTTGGAGGCAGGTGGGAAATCCCAGGGCCCCAAAAATACCTCTGACTCTGAAAGATCAAATCCTGTTCAAATCACAATCAAAATGCCTCTTAGAGATTATGCCCAAGTCAGTGGTGGATGGCAATATGGCAGTATTTCTTATGTACTAGCTTCACAGAGTCTCAAGCTTTGCAAATATATTTCAGGAAGTGGTTGTATTTTTTAAAGCAATTTTTAAAATTCTCTGTTTAAGTGAATAGGTTCATCAATCAGAAGGCCCAAAGGCAGGTGAAAAAAAAAAGGGGGCAATTTTTGTATTGTTATTAAAGTAGGAGAAATAATATCTGAGGCCTGAGGCTCAATTTGTGAAGAGCATGATCCACGGGACTCCTGTTCAAGGTAGGCAGCTGCTGAGACACTTCAAAAGATCATCTTTATTGCAGAACAATTGCCTGACCCAGTTTCCTGGTCAGCAACATGCTTTTGTAGAAACTTCAGGAGCTGATGAAAAAGCTCAGCAAAGTTAGCATGTGTACTTTCATCTGGGGCTACTGGGAGGGGAAATATGAAAACGTTTCCAGGTCCCTTGGATTTAGCACTGCCAGCTCTACAGCCATAGGAGCAAAGAATGAAACAAAAGACATGAGCCTGGTTTAAAAGATGGTGTCTAATTTCCTGGCAAATGTGCTGGCTATTAGGGTTTGTAGAACACAGAGGCTTTTCTGTATTCATAGTCCTCTGCCTATCAAAATATTTTGATATTGTAATAAAATCCTACTGTAAAGTACATTTTGACCATTGACTAAGGATTCACTGCCTCAGTGTGAAAAGATATTCTTCTACCCAGTCTTATGTCTCTTTGAGAAACAACAGTTCTTGGTGCATAAGCATCTAAACAATATTTAATTTAGAATTCCGACATGCATCATAAAACTAACATAAAGAGCAACAATGTATGTTTTAATGATTTCAAAGGGGAAAACACATTTCCACAAATGGCTCTAAGTTAAGTTCCATTCATTGCATTCTGGAAAATACGACATCTTTAAGCAAAGAGCTCTTCAGCTTTTATTTTAAGCATCTGTATACTTACATTTATCAGCAAAAAGAATCTTTCAAAAGAGCTATTTGGTTTTAGAATTTCCTCTTCCAGTTTTTTTTTTTCCTTTAGGTTCATTTTAGAGAAAGTCATTTCAATTCATTTTTAACCCTACTTTTTGTAGTATTAGTTTCCTGGGCTACTACAACAAAGTGCCAAAAACTGAGTAGTTTAAAACAATGGAAAACTATATCTCACAGTTCTAGAGGCTTAAAATCCAAAATCAAGGTGTCTGAATTTTGATGGCTCTAGGAGACAATCCTTGCTTGTATCTTCTAGCTACTGGTGTTTTCCAGCAATCTTTGGTGTTTCTTTACTTGTAGATCGCTCAGTATAGTCACATGGCCATCTTCTCCCTATACCTTCAGGTGGTCTTCCCCCTGTACACTGTCTCTGTGTCCAAACTTCCCCTTTTTATAAGGATGCCAGTCATATTGAATTAGGGCCAATCATAATGACCTCATTTTAGTTGATTACCTCTGTAAAGACCCTATTTCCAAATAAGGTCACATTCAGAGGTATGGGGAGTTAAGACTTCAACATATCTTCTGTGGGGGGCACAATCTAGAACACTTGCATTGTTATGCATGCAATGTAATAATAATAATTTTGTTATTTAACAAAAATAACAATATTTACAGAGCATGACTGAGAAAATTAAACAATACTAAAGAAGGTTGACGTGGTCCTTAAGTCATTTCCAGCTGTCCTATGTTTTCACAACTTGGGGTATCTGTTCACAAATACAGCTTAGTCCACCCCATCCCAACCTAACTGTAGGAGGGGATAGGTCTGGGTCTCTTTCTGGAAGAAGTTTTGCTGAAGGCTCCTAATAAAATATCTGGACCCTCTTAGAATCTGCTTCAAGGCCCTCTACGTCCACCAGCCATAGTGACTCTATAAATGAGCCAGCACCAATGGAGTTGAGCAGTCCACATTGCAACCACTCTACAACTCCTCTGATGAGGCACCACTCCTAGCCCATGCTGTGGCGGTGGGAGACACTCCGACTCACAGATCCATTAAGTCTTTGGCATCTGAGTGTTGGGAAAATTCATTTCAAACAGAGATAAATACTGGAGCCTAGAGCAGTGGTTCTCAATTTGAATCACCTGAAGAGATCTGAAAAAATCTTGGTTGCTAGTCCTCACCCCCATGCTTGTAACTGAATTGGGTTACTGTGCCACCAGGGCACATGCACTTTAAAGCTTCCCATGTTACTAATGTGCACCCAAAGGCGAGAACAGCGGATCTAGCACAGTGTTCCCCAGACATCAATATGTCTAGGAATCACCTGAGGATCTGGTTAAAATGCAGATTCTGATTCCACAGATCTGGGATGGGGCTTCAGTTGCTGCATTTCTGACAGTGTCCTGGGGGATGCCAATGCTGTTGAGCCACTGGCCACACTTCTAGTAGCCAGGATCTAGAGAGCTGGTTTTCAAATGTGGCCACACAATGGGGTAACCAGCAGAGTTATACAAATACTGACACCTCCAGTGATTCTTATTTAATTGATCAGGGTTTCTGTGTGAGCGTCAGGGTCTTTAAAAGTTTCCTACAACATTGTAAAGTGCAACCCAGGGTGGGAAGCACCATTACTGAAAAAGGCAGAAACAATCTTCACTTCTTTCTGGCAATCCAACAGCGTGACCAGGTGGGCTGCATCAGGCATCACCTTCAATGGCAGGGTCAGCAACCAGACGTACCTGCCTTCCAAAGCTACAGACACAAGTGTACCCACACCGCGCAAGGGAAGGTCATACCAGTGAGTCATTCTAGAATACCAAGAAAGATGCCTAAATAATCCTGATGTTCTAGCTTTAGGTTTGTATCCAATGTTTATTTCCCCTTACCACTGCTATGTGCTCATTAATACACTGACAAGTGTCCTAGTGATGTCAAGCATTCTCCCTGAGTCATGTCCAGGGTCCATTAATAATTGCCTTTCTCTGCCATGTCCCAACTTCCCCCATTGAGAGAAGGCTGACTGGTCCTGTGGGCTCTCTGCAGGAAAGAAAGAAAGCCTGGCTAAACTCCCAGGGATGGTGGCAGCTAATGGGGAGGTTCACATGTTGGGAATATAACTTGGGAAGGTGCCAAAGTGTGAGAGGTAAAATTAGGGAGAAAAGAGGAAAGAGAATAGGCGAAAGTGATTTTATTACACTGTGTTCACCACTGGGGAGAGTGAGGGGAACATTATTTTCAGTCTCCATGGGAGATCTTTAATAGAATTGATAAGGCTCACAAATGCATTCATGGGGAATGCAAAGTGCTCCTAAGCCTGACTTCAAGGCTTGTGCAGCATAAAAACAAAGACTGTGCAAGGAACCAGGAATATGTGTGTAACAAATTTTTAAGGACAGGTGATGGGAGATCAATAGGCAAAAAGAAAGCAGACAAAGCTGGTTCTGGGGAATGGTGTTAAAAGAAGTTAATTAAATCTCTTTCATCTTGGTCAGCTAAGTACTTCCTTAGTCCACCTGAGAGCTGAAACAAGCTTTTGTAACAGCAGTCAGAACTGCAGGAGCAGACCCTGATCCCCAGTGAAGTAGGCTGGATATCCCTCACCACCAGCAGCACCACTGGGATGGCATGGCCATATATCCACTCCTAATTCACACAAGTTGTTCCAGCATCTGATGCAGTTGAGCATTTTAGCACTCTCACTGTGTTTGGGTTTGGACAAGAAGTGGTCAACCCAGTCAAAGGGTAACCTATATGTTACAGGCTGAGTTGTGTCCCCTCAAAATTCATGTGTTGAAGCCTCTGCCTGAATCATGTCATCCCATCAAGCCATAAGGTCAAGTTCAAAGTCAGTAATGATTAAATACACCCCATCACCACAGCTATGGTAATGGTGTGAATATACAATACTATTTAAAGGGAGAGTGAAAATTTACATTAATTATGTGATCTATCACACGTCAGTTCTGTCAGTGTATTTTTAGGGATTGATCGGCCATGGACTTGGTCTTAATAAAAGAACTTCAGAGTAGGGACTTACTATCAAGCATATCTAGAATATCTGTCTAGACAACTTACTATGAAGCAGTCACTTCCCATTGCTGAGCCTCAGTTTCCAAAAAAAATAAATAAATAATAAGTCTTTTGGGGCACCTGGGTGGTGCAGTTAATTAAGCATCCAACTCCTGATTTTGGCTCAAGTCATGATCTCATGATTTGTGGGATCAAGAGCACATGCACTCGATCTCTCTCTCTCTCAAAATAAATAAACTCAAAAAAAAAATAAGTCTTTTAACTACTTCGGCATTTATAACATAGCAACCACTTAGCCCACATAGTGTTTTGTTTACTTGTTTAATTAGTTGCAAATATTTTAAAGGATTTCACACTAAAATCTAGTTTCTCTCAATAAACTGGAGACTCTGACAAGAATGAGCGTCAAGACAACAAACACCAGGAGTAGAGCTGCATTTCCCCCTTTAGATGTCTGCCCTTTCCTAATGCCACAGTCCCACAGGCAACTTCCATCAGGCTACGTGCTTGCCTTCTAATTGAGCTTGGGCCTCCAATCTAGAGTGTCCAGCTACAACATTCTGAGATTCTAAATTGAGACAGGATATTCTCCCAATACCAACTCACTTCCAGTACTGCTCTTCAAACAGTACTAGTCTGTGGTTAGCAGTGTTTAAGTTTGGGGAGAATTTCTAACTACAACTTTTGCCTTGTACATGAAATCTGTTCTTCGCACTCCTTCTTCAGGGAATACCTTCTGTGTCCCCAGTGCTCCAGGTTTCTACATAGGGATTTTCTCTTAAGAGTTTAAAGCAGTGTGGCACTAAAGGGACTCCGTTTTGAGACTAGTTGGGGACTTATCCTGAATAAAAAACACAGCTTCTCTTCCTACACACCTTCCTCAATCCATTGGTTGTTTCATCAAAGAATCATGTCCAACCAGCTGCCCTACCATTGAAAACAGCTTGTCTTTGGGACCAGCTATAGTGATGAGTGGGCTTCCAGGCATGCTCAGTCTGCTCCACCACACTTTATCATGATGAGAAAAGCTCTATGAAGGGTGTCTCTCAGAAAAGAACCTCAGAGAAAAGTTGTCAGAACCTGGAAATAAAAGGACAGACAAGAACTCTGTGCAAAAGTTGAAAGATTTAAAGGTAAGTGATTTTGGTATTGTTGTTTATTGGTTTGGGCTTGGCAGCTGCCCTAGAAGACAGAAAGGAGAGAAGGAAGAGAGTCCCGAGAGCAATACATAAGAGAGGAAATGAGAACTACAGAAACTAAGAGGCCCAGGAAATTCAGAAGTACCAAGAAAAACAGTTGAAGAAAGAGATTCCATCGGTCTTTCCTTCTTTGACCCATTTGAACACTGAAAAGTACACTTAGGTGAGGGCATCCTTACTGGGGCTTGAAATAACATTTTCAAAGTCTTTCGTAGTTAAATGTATTCATACAATCTAATCCCATTTAACTTTTTCTAATGTCTGATATTATTTTTTGGTCACTCGTTGAAAATTTTGTTTTTGGCTGGACGCAGATATAAAAGCTCTCAAAGAGGACAGCTATGTCTCTTGGCAATCTGTTCCTGGCATTTTTCTTTGGTCTCCTTCATTCTCTTGTTCAAAAATCTATCAAATACTGCAGCCCTGTCCTTATTTTCCTTAGTACACCATCTCTTTAAATCAGTTCACTGATGTTTGTGTCACAGGACATGTGGAGGAACAAACACTGAATCTTGAATACTTTAGTCCTGGGGCTTTGTGCAGGGGTTTTCTGACAACACACCAGTGGGCATTAACTTCTTGAGAGAGACTGAAAATCTGCATATTCTACTAGTTCTTTTGGGCCCCCAGTGACAAGGCATAGTATATCATAGTATCATTCAGTTTAGGAATATCTTTTTTTTTTCAATAATAACCAAATTGAGAACACTCACATTGGTACCTACAATGAAACCTTGAACAGATTTGTACTTCCTTTCTCCAGTTCCCCTTGGTCTATAACAGGAATGCCCCTACTCAGTGACAAGCCAAGATAGCTATGGTCAAGACAGCTTGCTTCATGGGGAAACCTTGTTTGCTGATCTGGACCATACATTCTTTCCACTCTTTACCAGAGCATCAGCATCAACTTGTGTCTCCATACCTTTCTCACTAAAGGTATGAAGTTTGCATTCATCATCCACTTCAATGAGTTTCTGGCAGCTGGTGACTGGGAAGGAGATTTTCAACTTCATCCTGAGGCAGCTGATCATCTCCAAGATGCCCTGAAAAAGAGATGACTTCATTTAATCTTTATGACAATCCTTTATCTCCCTTTATATATGAGAATCAGAAGCAGAGAGATTTTTCTCAAAATTATTCATTCCATAAATGGTAGAAACAAGATTTGAAACTGTCTCTGCTGCTCCAGACCATGCTCCTTCCACTGCATGAACCTGCCATCTTTAGATAAATAGGTGGGGATGGAACAAAGGCCTGAAACTGTTAAAATACTTACACAAATTTACATAGCTACTAAATATCAATGCCAGGATTTGATGCCACCTTTCTGACTCCAGACACTAAATGCTTAAGCACATTGATGACTAGAATTCCTAAATCTTTCCACATAGGTAGATATAAATCTGGAGCTTAAATATATCCTGGGAAGGGAATTATATAAATTTACAACTATTGAGAGAAAATAAAGGACGAATTATTAATATTCCTAATTAAAATGAATCCCCCTGGCATACATAGCCCCTAAGTATGCAGGTATAGTTTAAGGGAAGAGCCAGGAGCCTCTGTGATCACTCCAACTTTGTGGTGGAGGGGCAGGGGGAGGATGTGGTTGTAGGAAGGCTGCTGAGGTGCTCTGATGGAAACAGGGATGCTAAGGTCAGGAGACACACCTGGGTCTGACATCGGCTGGACAAACAGGCACGTCAACCTTGTACAGTAAAGAGGAAGGTCCAAGGTCCACCAAGATCAGAAACCAAGAATTAGGGTAAAAATAAAGCAGAAGTGATAATGGCCATAACCAAAGTTGGAAAGAATGTGCTATGTATTATTTTGTAAACATTTTGTCTTCTACTTTGGGGATGAAGACATTGAGGTTGAGAGAATTTAGACACGTTGCCCAGTGCCAGAGTCAGAACGTGGCAGAATAAAGATTCAAATCCCAAATTCCTGGGTCCTCAAGTACCAAGATGAAGACCAGAAACTTCCATGAGTAGGAGGGTTCAGATGAATCTTGGCTATGAGGAAATTTAGTAAGGCAAGATTCAGAGGGCTGAGGGCCAATTGCCCTTAGCATAGCCTTCAAAAGGAAATACTCAAAGCCAGCATCCTACAGTCACATTCTGGGAGAGGAAAAAACAGGTAAAATGAAGGAGAATACGAAAAGATGGAAGGATAAAGAAAAGAAAGGATGGAGAAAGAAAGTAAAGAAAGAAAAAGAAAGAAATTTTAAAGAACAGGGGACCTACCACAAATTAGAGCCTCAGCAGTGAATCTATAGACAGCTGTCACTGAAGATTATTTTTAGATACTGAAATTAAATACACCCTTTATCTTCTGTGCCCCCATAGATCATGAGTTCTGGAGATCATGGTCTACAATACAGACACAATTTTGATAATTCTCCAAGGACTTAGAACAATACTGTGCATACAGTGGGTGTTGAATAAATAAAAGGTTGACATTGATTGATAGTCTCTTCCCTAAAGGAAATTGATCTCCAATTCAAATCTCCAACATAACACTGAGCAAGGTTAATCTTCATATCCCCACAGATGGAGACTAATGGGATAGACCTAAGTAGGCAGAAGTGCATCAGGAAACCAAATTGGGAAATGATAGCTATTGTCACCTAGGGAATTGGCAAAAATGGATGTCACTCACGGACCCCCACTCCAATGTCTGAACACTTTTGTCCCCTGTAGATACAAATAGAATGGTGAAAGAATACTGATAAAAATGAAAAATGCATGTAAACAAAGTTTTAACAAATTATTGAAAACTGACTTCAGCAAGTTGGTCATGAGCAACTCTTAGTCATGAAACTCTTAGCTTCTGAAAAATGGCAGCTGCTGCAATGCTGAAGGAAGGTGACAAGCATTTCCTCCTCTCCATCCTCAGACCATGTCTCAGCCAAAACACTGCCACACAAACACAAGTATTGAACAAACACACATCAGCAAAGTGGTTCAGGTACTTCGTAAACAACATCCATTAGTAAGCTGACACTAAGCTCATATGACCTGCTCTGTAAATTTGAAGAAGTCTTAACTCTGTCCTTCCAGGAACTCCTAAATATTTTAGCCAGCCCATGTATCTTAGATATCATTCATTTCACCAATGAGAGCCCATTTCTAATACCCAGTATGCTGATTAGAAGTTAGCCATCTTTAAATACTCTCCTTTTCTATTAAAAAATTATTTAATAATTGGCAAGAAAAATTCTAATATACACATTAAATATATTTAATATTTTCTTCTTCTTGAATGGGAGAGAATATAAAAGATGTAACTGCCTATTATTCATATAAACATAAGAAAACCCGGACACTCCAAGATAGTTTCATACCCTGTGATATGACCTATATAATGTTTTGAGCAGCAACTTTCATGCTTGTCTTTTCAGTCGAGGGAAAACACATCAACAGGAGTCACTCTGCTTCCTACTTTCTAGGTGTTTGGCTCGACTCCCAATTCCAAAGGCCAAGGAAATTCTGTTGTCCTCCATAAGACTTCTGTAAATTCCCAGAGGGCCTTACAGTCTTATATTCCCTTAGGCTCTGGCAGGTACCTGAAGTTGTATTCCTGGACTCACTGTAATTCAGCTTATGAGTCTTACCCTCCCATGTATCCCAAAACTTTTCTCATCATCTCACCCTAATATGGAAGTCAGCAACTTTCACTGATTTTCAGAATACTCCCACATGCATTTCACATTCATTCACTCACTCATTCATTCAAAGTCTTTACTGAAGGTTTGGCACAACTGAGGTTTATACTTCAAAATACAAAATTCTAAAATTTAAGAGAAAACTACTTATTTTGGCCATTCTGCCACACAGACTGAGGTCCCACATCTGGTTGCTTACTGGTCCTCTGACACAGTGGACTTAACTGGTTTATGACCTATTAGTTACGTTCTTTTATAGAGCAGGGTTCAGTATAGTCCTTCAAAGTCTCTCTTCCTTCACCCTTAGTGCTTTCAAATTTTGCACCATTGGGTGATTTGATTTTTCTAACATAAGACTTTTCACAATTGGGAGGAACAACAAACAGCAAAGATATTCAACATAATGGCCATTTTAAAGCTATATTATGTGTGAGAAAGAAATACCAGGAGCACTCAGATCACAGGACGATTATCTAGAAATCTCTAATACCCATTTTCTAACTTTATTTTAAAAAACATGTTTATTCATTTTTGAGAAAGAGCACGAGCAGGGGAGGGGCAGAGAGGGAGCGAGACAGAGGATCCAAAATGGGCTCTGTGCTGACAGCAGAGAGCTCAATGTGGGGCTGGAACTCATAAACTGTGAAACCATGACCTGAGCTGAAACCAAGAGTCAGATGCCTAACCAACTGAGCCACCCCGGAGCCCCCTCTAACTTTCTATTTCTGAGTCATTTACATAAGAACTATTATCCAGGAAGGGTCATTTCTCCATTTTTCTCTTCTAATATTAGAACAGTACATGATTATTTTTTCCACATCTAATTTTGTGATACATGACCTTTCTTCAGTTTCCTAGAGAAGAAAAGATTATTTTATTTCCTACATGATGGAGACCTTATTCTCCCACAGACAACTTTCTTATACTATTCAATTCTCTGAAGATGAAAAACTAACCCTTTGAGATTATAAAAATAATCCACAGGTATGTTTATATTCCCCCTGGGGTCTGGATTGTAAGGTGACAGAGAAAGAGGCTGGCCTATTTATTACCAATAAACTTCTCATGTTTGTTCCCTTTATTATGATAAAAAAGATAAACTGAGGTCCATTTGCCTATCCAAATGCAAATGAGGGAAATTTGGGCCCTGCTGTCTTCTGATGCCTGAGTACCGAAGAAACCAGAGAGCTTTAACCCAAGAAGCATGAGCTAGCATGTCTGCTTCCAGAACAGTCCTGCCCAGGTGCATGTGAGAAGTTTGGGGAGTGTAAGTTGCCAAGAACTGCACTTTTGACCACGTAGGAATACGTTTTGTGAAAGACAAGCAGCAATGAAATGGCAAATCTATAGAAGCAGTACTTTTCAAACTTTAATGTATAAAGGAATTAGCTGGGATCGTATTAAAATATAGTTTCTGGGGCGCCTGGGTGGCTCAGTCGGTTGAGCGTCCGACTTCGGCTCAGGTCATGATCTCACAGTCCGTGAGTTCGAGCCCCGCGTCGGGCTCTGTGCTGACAGCTCGGAGCCTGGAGCCTGTTTCAGATTCTGTGTCTCCCTCTCTCTCTGACCCTCCCCCGTTCATGCTCTGTCTCTGTCTCAAAAATAAATAAACGTTAAAATTAAAAAAAAAAATTTAAAAAAAAAATAAATAAAATAAAATATAGTTTCTGATTCATCAGGTCTAGGATGGGGCATTTCTAATGAGCTCCCACGTAATGTCGATGCTGTGGTCTAAGACATCAGAAACAAGTAGAAGTCCTCAGATGATCTCCAGAGGACATGCTAAATACAAAATATTTTGAGTTTTAGTTCAGTGTTACTAAGGCCCTCAAAAGCATATACATTTTTAAATGTCTGGATAAAGTCATACTGTTTTAATTTGTGTGTGTGTGTGTGTGTGTGTGTGTGTGTGTGTGTGTGTGTAAGTAAATGGCATACGTAAAAAGTGAGGAAATCATGCTTCATGGATTTTTCACAAAGCCCTTTAACCACCATCCAGACCAAAAAAAAGAACATATTACCAGCATCCTTGAAGCTTCCTCACACCCACACCTAAATCACTTTTCTACCCCCCCCCCCCTTCTCGACGGCAACCACCCTCCTGACTCCTGTAAGCAAGATTGGTTTTGCTGCTTATAAACTTTAGAAAACAAAATGCAGTAAGTACCCTTTTGTTCCTGGATTCATTCACCATTACGCTTGTGATATTCCTCCACATTATTGTATGTAGTTTGTTATGTTTCATTCCTCTGTACCAGAGTTCAAAAAGCTTTTTCTTTCAAGACCCAGATAGTAAATATTTTTAGTTTTGACTGTCATAAAGACTGTTCAAACTACCCAACACGGCTGCTGGAGCATAAAACCAGCCCTAGACAACCCATAACAAATCTGGCTCTGTTCCAGTTAAACTTTATTTACAAAAGTAAGGTCAAATTTGACCTGTGGGTTATAGTTTACTGACCCCTGTTCTATTGCAGTCCATTATTTATCGCAATTTATTTCTCCATTTCCTTCTTAATGAGTATATTAGTTTTCTATTGCTGCTGTAGCAAATTACCACAAATTAAGCACAGTGGAACAACACAGTTACTATCTCCCACTTCTGTAGGTCAGAATCTGGGTGGGCTCAACTAGTTCCTCTCTTCCAGGTCTCACAAAGCTGAAATAAAATTATCAGTGGGCCTCGGATCTTACTCAGAAACTCTGGGAAAGAAATTGCTTCCTGGCTCATTCTGGTAGCTGATAGAAGTTGATTCATTGTCATTGTAGGACTGAAGTCCCTG